>NC_092229.1:51768930-51783930 GCF_036320965.1 Panulirus ornatus | reverse complement strand
ATGTCATTAAGCTGATGCTTCGTAAATAACTATTGGGTTGGTTGGGTGAGACAGTAGGGGCATGGTTGATTGCATTCTATATGCTTCCAGTGTATAAATGAGCTTACTAATTTTGCGTTCGCATATAGCATCTGATAATATCGTAGGCCCTGGTGATGGAGCAAAGATGGAATTCCGTCGAAGAACGAGTCATTTTGAAAAGATACGACACACGTATCTCGTCTACCATATATGTGTAAAGACAGGGCATTCTGCTTTCTTAAATTCCTATAACGTTTCATATTTACTTCGAATTTTAAACCTCAAAAGATTTATTTTTTTCATATTTCTTCATTTCTCAATGGTTCAGGACCTTTGATCTTCTCTCAGAGAACTTAGTTCAGTATTTTCATTTTCCATTTCGTCAGTTTATATTTAGTATTTCTGGTGCCGCACAATTGAGCATTTCTATTGAAGATTTTCCTTAGGTTTATCAACAATACACATCTTTCCTTACTCTGTTTGATCTATATTTTTCCCGAACAATACCAATAATCTGCTTTATGATTTCAGAAATATTTGAAAAACACAATACTGGTCCCATAAAACCCCCATTAACTCAGTATGTGAATTTCATGGAACTCTCAAGGAGTTCTTTGTAAAGTTTCCACTTTCAGATTCAAATAAAACTTCAAGGTTCTTTTTCCATCTAACCTCCATCTCAATACAGTGCTGGATTTTCGGCTCGACCTTCAGACAACATATCATCTAGGGATGCGTAACATTTTTAATTATACGTAAGTAATTTTACATCCAGGATTTAAGCATTTCTATTTTTGGTGAGAATCATTGTCACATTCTGAACTGTCGAATAATCTCATGAAATCGTTTTTTTATATCTATGAAGATTCATATGTATTTCAGGCCTGTTTACTCTTACGATATATAACCTGTACTCATTTTTTTTTTCAGCTTCCTGAAGACTGCGTCTCTTTTTCAATCCTCGTTTATCACCAGTCATATCTCAAGTCTTGTAATGGTTTCGAAATGGCAAATGGTAACATTCTACTGTATCTTATTCACAGGAGAAGAAGTTACTGTGTCTCTGAGCAATTACTGCTGGAAGTATTTTTACTCTGTAAAGTTATCCATGAAGTTAAACTTACGTGAGTTTACATGAGAAAGACAGCCAACAGGAGGCCTGATTGGCCAATGACTTTGTTGTCTGGTAAGAAAAAAGAAAATGAGTCATCTTTGAAGATAGCTATAACTTTATTCCTTAAGATTCTCCGTAAGTTTCTTTTTAAAGTTATTTTTCAAGGTGTATCTAAAGTTATGAATATGGTTATTACTCTTCCACCAACGGAGTTGTATACTTCAACCATCAGCAAGAGTGACTTGGGTAGTTATTCTGAATTGCTTCATCAATGATTCGAATCTGAAGCCACAAATCTAGTATGACGTGGACTTGAAATGAAATGTTTCTTAGGATTGAATTTGGTAACAATTACTCCTGGCGTCCAGAAATAACATTATCTGAGCCTCTTTAGTCACATTGACAGTTTACAGGCTTGTCTCTATTATCATCTGTATGCCAGTCTATCTGTGAGTTTCTGATATTTTCCGCTGTCATAAATTGTCTCGGAAAGATCTAATGATCTGTCTTTGTTAGAAGTCGTTTGAATTCCTCTGTATCATCCCACTTATTTATTGCATTCTTTACCTTAATCAAGCCCTTTTGATTATATACTTTTTAAAGTGACTTTTCATGTAATCTCAATTGAAAAGAGAGAAACAAAGGGAGGCTTACGGATATCCCAAGAGTAAGAGGTCAAAAGTTTAAAGAAAGATTAGAATTTTTTCGACACTCATCCATTTCACTTCATCAGTTGTTTATGAAACTTAGCCGGTGCCCTCAACCCCACTCTCTCCATCACTCAGACATTATTCCCTCTCATTTCACCTGCTGACAGCTGGCCATACTTCCCTGCTATACCTCCTGCTCTTCCCTCTAATCAGTGCAGCGTAGTTGTACCTCTCTCTCTCTCTCTCTCTCTCTCTCTCTCTCTCTCTCTCTCTCTCTCTCTCTCTCTCTCTCTCTCTCTCTCTCTCTCTCTCTCTCTCTCTCTCTCTCTCTCTCTCTCTCTCTCTCTCTCTCTCTCTCTCTCTCTCTCTCTCTCTCTCTCTCTCTCTCTCTCTCTCTCTCTCTCTCTCTCTCTCTCTCTCTCTCTCTCTCTCTCTCTCTCTCTCTCTCTCTCTCTCTCTCTCTCTCTCTCTCTCTCTCTCTCTCTCTCTCTCTCTCTCTCCTCTCTCTCTCTCTCTCTCTCTCTCTCTCTCTCTCTCCGTCCCGCTCCTGCCTCTGTTGACAGCCCCGCCACAGCTGCCCCTTACCCTCACTCGGGTTCTTCCGGCCAGCCATTCACACCTCCCTAATGGACTCTCTCACCCACAGCTCACCTTCTAATTCACCTCCCCTGACCTCTTGCGTCGTCGCAACGCTCCTTAATTATCACACGGGGGCTCACACTCCCAGTGCCTACCTCCCTCACTCCCTCCCTCCCTCTACCTATTCACATCAGGGGTACTCAACCCTTTTATCTTCTTACCCCTATTCTCTATACTTCTCCTCCACCCTACACTTTACTCCTATCCCTTCATCAACCAACCTACTCGTTTCTTTTTTTTTAATCTTTTCCAGCAACAGAGTTTTGTATCTAGTCTAGTTGTAACATATACATCGGTGTATAACATATTTCCATAGCAAACGAAAAGATGCACAAAGTACAGTAGGTTTCAAGAGAGTCTTTGAAATTATGTCTCATCCAGGGATGTCAGAGGTAACCTCAGTAATGAAGACCCGAATACACCCGTCTTCTTCTGTACATCCTTCGTGATGGACATAGAAAAAAGAAAGAATATAATTCGAGGGCGACCAACCCTAACATATAATTTTTTTCCACACTACGAAACATCATATTCTTTGTAAACTAATAGTTTTAGATAAGATCTAAAAAAAAAAGCTCAGGATAAGTTAGAAGATTTGCATAAGTTTCCCACCACTCTAGTCATTCTCCATCACTTTTCTTGAGGGAAAAATTCGATACAAGAAAATTATTTACACTCTCTCTCTCTCTCTCTGTCTCTCTCTCTCTCTCTCTCTCTCTCTCTCTCTCTCTCTCTCTCTCTCTCTCTCTCTCTCTCTCTCTCTCTCTCTCTCTCTCTCTCTCTCTCTCTCTCTCTCTCTATATATATATATATATATATATATATATATATATATATATATATATATATATATATATATAAAATGCATCAACACGCCCATACATAACAAACGAGATACGGTGTCAAAACCATGCTAGTCCATTGTCAATTACGAATAAAAACTGACTGTCACTACTCTGTGTTATTAAGTATCCTGGATAAATGTTGGCTTTACATTGTTCACACTGGTGATAACATGAAGAGTGTGGCTGTTCATGTAAATTACGTGGCACAATTCGGGATGAACTGGAGTCCACTGACAAAATAGCGATTGAAATCGACGTAATGGGATGTATATATATATATATAAAATTCATATCGAGCCTTTGTGGTGTAGCGGTTAGCGTTGCTGACCGTAACACATTCACAGCCAAGGGTCCAGCTCATGGGTTCGAATCCTGGCTGCGGCAGTTGGTCCGCAGTCAACCTAGCTGTTCATCCTCACTGAATTTTAGTCAAAAAGACAAAGGATTTCTTTATCAGTGCAATCATGAGTATTCACTTTGAAGAGATCTGTATCTTAAAGCTCTTAAACAAAGTGCAACAAAGGTAATTCAAATGCAAACATGAGTACAGGAATAACACATATATAAAAGGTTCCTTATCTTCCATCTTTTCCCCCAGACTTGGCCATTTCCACGCACCTTCACCACATACCCTTCTCATTCTCCCATCATTATCAACCATACTTTCATCCCCGCTACAAATCCCACCTTCCTCCATACTCTGTTTATCAGCAGCATCTTTCATCTCTCACCGAACGCTCATCATATCACTATCAACATTCCAAATAACAGAATGCCTTTCATATTATCCCACCTGTATACACTATATGTAAGTCTCCCTTCATTGATTCTCCACCTGTCGTATAATCCTTTTAACAGCAGAATCTGAGATTGCTTGTACCCGATGCTTCTCTTACCACTACTGCCACCTATAGACACCAGAGTTACCGTGAAAGGTCCTTCTTTTATACCTATATGTCCTTCCTATATACTAACCTCCCTTCCTCCATCTTCTCCTGCGATCATCCTGAACTTTGGTCTCTCTCTCTCTCTCTCTCTCTCTCTCTCTCTCTCTCTCTCTCTCTCTCTCTCTCTCTCTCTCTCTCTCTCTCTCTCTCTCTCTCTCTCTCTCTCTCTCTCTCTCTCTCTCTCTCTCTCTCTCCCAAACCACCACCACCACCAACACGCATCATCATCATCATCATCCCTGGCTTTCTCATCTCCCTCTCTCCATCATCATTACTGCCTTTTAAATTTCGTCCTTATCACAAAAATTACCTTTCTCTTTTCTTTCTTTCTTTCTTTCTTTCTTTCTTTCTTTCTTCTTCCGCTCCATTCATCAGCGTATTTCTCATGCGCTCATCACGTACTTAATGTCAATTACGGTCCCTTTTTTTTCGCTCCCCTTTTTTTTTTTTTTGCTCTCATCATCATTAGCATATTCTGAATGCTTTTATTATCATCGCTTTCATTTCTCTCTCCCCACCCAAACAACCATCTCTGAGTCTCCCTCACTGGTGGGCATTACCATTTTCTCACACTGTGCATCTTATTACCACACATTTCTCTCTCTCTCTCTCTCTCTCTCTCTCTCTCTCTCTCTCTCTCTCTCTCTCTCTCTCTCTCTCTCTCTCTCTCTCTCTCTCTCTCTCTCTCTCTCTCTCTCTCTCTCTCTCTCTCTCTCTCTCTCTCTCTCTCTCTCTCTCTCTCTCTCTCTCTCTCTCTCTCTCATCCCTTCTCATTCAGCCGTTGCTCGATCCAGGGGTAAGCAGCAGACATTTGATATTCTTCCCATTTTCTATTTTTTCACGAATTTTTCCTATTCAGTCTGCAACATTTTTCATTTCTGCAGGGAAACAGAAAATGAAATTCTTTTTCGTAAAAAGGCAAAATTTTCAGAGGATTACAGACCAATACAATGGTCCCACCCGTTGCTATCTCACAATCAAATGACTTATATCCCCACACCTTTGACTTATCTGGGTCCTAATTGATAAGACTTATTCTCCCACATTCTCGCTCTAGACGGAGCATAACCTTATCTTGTCCTTTCAATATTATGAGGAAACTCATAGCTAAAACGAAGTCTTATAATGAGATACCTGTATTATGGCAAAAGTAAATGGAAATGAATGAGGGAACTGAATTTGATCTATCTACGACTAGCTATAGAGATAAGGCCTTTAGGAATGAGAGAGCAACTAGTTGTGATGTTGAATAGAATAGACATACCATCAATATGTCTGTGATGACAGATGCAGCAGACGTACCTCAAGACAATTGCTGGAAAGGAATCTAATCAAAAACACATTCATGTTAAGCAAGTACCAGTCAGGGCACTTACCATCTCCCTCTTACGTCAGGGTCATGACTTCATGACGTCTCCCTCAGCTACGAAGCAGAACCAACAGGAGCTAACCAGGTCATGAGGGGGGGGGGAACCCCACGAGATACAAGGATTACCATAACCAGGTCATGAGGGGACGGGGGGGGGGGGGGAACCCCACGAGATACAAGGATTACCATAACCAGGTCATGAGAAGGAAGATACGAGACCCAGGAACTGCCAGGAACACTCGAGGCCTGGAAGGGCAGCTGTAACCAGGTCAGGAGAGAAACCTAGGAGATGCTGTGACCTAGTCGCGAGAGAGAGAGAGAGAGAGAGAGAGAGAGAGAGAGAGAGAGAGAGAGAGAGAAAGAGAGAGAGAGAGAGAGAGAGAGAGAGAGAGAGAGAGAGAGAGAGAGAGAGAGAGAGAGAGAGAGAGAGAGAGAGAGAGAGCAGGCGAACTCAAGAACTATTTTAAGTCATGGGAGGTAAAAAAAGAACGCACACACAGCCCCCAAGGGATCGTTTGAAGTAAAAAAAAAAACAAAAGAAAAGCACATTTTACCTGGTCATGACGAGGAACACACACACACAAGAGCCAAGAGAACTGTTCTAATTTGATCATGAGAGAGAGAACAATGAAACCTCTCAGAACTGCTGAAACCTGGTAAGAGAAAGGGGATGTTTGTATACACAAGGGTAACTGTAGGCTTCCATGAATTGTCTAAATCATCTGCAAAAAAAATGCTTTACATTCTTTCAAACCCATAGCTAAGGATTAAAAAGATAATTCTATGAAATTATAATCATCTAAGAAACAAAGGTTTGATAGAATATATAACATCAGCAGAGCAATTCTGGTGTATAGCCAAGCAAGAAACCCACTCACACACGGACTGTCTACGTCTCTTCTGAGCCAGTCATTCCTCCAGAATCAACAATGAAAATATTCTCCTTCCTTTTGTTAGCCACACTGCCATTGTACTGGTCTGATACTAAGCTGTAAAAGAGAGAGCGTTTTATTTTCCATTTTCTGTATTTTGGTTGCTATAAATATTAGCCAAGAAGTGAAACAATCAAAATGACTCTGGTAGGAGTTTGAAAATACCACATTCCCTCAACGCTTCCATTATGTTTTAAAAGCCTCAGGAATTTTCAGGAAATGTGTGAGGAAAAAAAAAAGGAAAAACACAAAATCTTTCCCATGCTTGAGCATTTTCACTCCATCTTTCTCAAATCTGAAAAAAAAAAAAAGATGATGGTAAAAGAATTACTCGCAAAAATCCTTAAGTAAGAAAGAAATTTCTTCTACACAGGTGATATCGGTTATGATATGCAAAACATTATACATATGAATATATTCTTTTTTATATTATTCGCCATTTCCCGCATTAGCGAGGTAGCGTTAAGAACAGCGGACTGGGCCCCCTTCTCTGCTCCTTCTTTTGGAAAATTAAAAAGAAAAAAAAAACAAGAGAGGAGGGTTTCCAGCCCCCGCTCTCCCATACATATATATATATATATATATATATATATATATATATATATATATATATATATATATATATATATATATATATATATATATATATATATATATATATATATATAAGCTGTGCCCTGCTTTACGTACGTCAACCCTCTTGATAATGTTGATGACCCCCCCTTGTTTCCTGTACACAAGTAACTACCATTCGACACAGAAGTCTCTGTAACTAAGGAAAGTGCGTTTTGTGGTGCGTAAACACCCGATGGCGATAATACAGAAATATTAAAGAGGACGTCTGGCAATGCAGCATGAAATTAGTTAATGTGAATTCCCAGTTTCACCCGCATAAAATCGCCCACATCATCACTTCAACCCCGAAATCGCTGGCTATAAATTGCGTAGAGTTTTGGTATCATTAAACAGTCATTTTGCAATCACCGGCATTTGTTGTGCAGTAGACCACGCGAGGCCCGGTGGCTCGCTGATGGAGAGAGAAGAGAGAGAGAGAGAGAGAGAGAGAGAGAGAGAGAGAGAGAGAGAGAGAGAGAGAGAGAGAGAGAGAGTACTTACGATAAGATTATTTTGTCAAGAAGGTCAAGCAAAGGAATATAGTTAAGACTGCGAAGAACGAGTCGTGTGAGTTACACGGAGGTCTGTTGATCATAGCATTGGTAGATTCATCTCCAACATTCATAACATGTTTAGTGGTCACACATTCAAGCCATCAGCATCTGCTGCGTTCTTACATTAATGATTTTCAAAACCAGTATACACCTCGGAAGCTGATGATTTCAATATACTCGCTCAAAATGCAGGTACGCTCATTCTCCCTGTACATTCCGGACGTATGTAAGAACAGTAGATTTATATACACTTCTAGTTAAGTTCAAATCCGCTGAGAACGCTATGTATCATATCGCTAAAGTCTAACCCGCTAAGAGCGCTATGTATCATCCCGCTAAGAACGCTGTGTATTATAGCTTACTCAAGATTAGCGAGACTTAAAGCGCACTCAGAACACTGCTCAATCCAAATCACACGTTCTTAAAACGGCGGGAAGTCCATTACACGCACACACACACACACACACACTCGGGGAAAGTTTGGCATTCCCGAAGACTTTCCCTCACGCACTTGGAATAATGACCAGACCTTGAAAAAAAAAAAAAAATATTCCTCGTTATTAGCGCCGGCAAGTGTGCTTATTTTCCGTATTAGTGGCAGGTGGCAGCAACTATCCCAGTATTGCCCCAGTAACTCTGCTTACAGACCCACTTGGGGAGCGTCACCAGAGGAAAATTGGTCCATTACCGATGACTGTAAAGACGCGGGAGCCGCCAGATGCCTCTCATGCGCCAAGGGCTCGGTGCGTCCGGTCTTTACGTTGATGATTGTGTGGTAATACAAGATGAGAACAAAAGGCCCTTCCTGCCCAACAGGTGACTTTTATATATATATATATATATATATATATATATATATATATATATATATATATATATATATATATATATATATATATATATATATATATCTGGGAGTGGATCTGTCAGCGGATGGAACCATGGAAGCGGAAGTGGATCATAGGGTGGGGGAGGGGGCGAAAATTTTGGGAGCCTTGAAAAATGTGTGGAAGTCGAGAACATTATCTCGGAAAGCAAAAATGGGTATGTTTGAAGGAATAGTGGTTCCAACAATGTTGTATGGTTGCGAGGCGTGGGCTATGGATAGAGTTGTGCGCAGGAGGATGGATGTGCTGGAAATGAGATGTTTTAGGACAATGTGTGGTGTGAGGTGGTTTGATCGAGTAAGTAACGTAAGGGTAAGAGAGATGTGTGGAAATAAAAAGAGCGTTGTTGAGAGAGCAGAAGAGGGTGTTTTGAAATGGTTTGGGCACATGGAGAGAATGAGTGAGGAAAGATTGACCAAGAGGATATATGTGTCGGAGGTGGAGGGAACGAGGAGAAGAGGGAGACCAAATTGGAGGTGGAAAGATGGAGTGAAAAGGATTTTGTGTGATCGGGGCCTGAACATGCAGGAGGGTGAAAGGAGGGCAAGGAATAGAGTGAATTGGAGCGATGTGGTATACAGGGGTTGACGTGCTGTCAGTGGATTGAATCAAGGCATGTGAAGCGTCCGGGGTAAACCATGGAAAGCTGTGTAGGTATGTATATTTGCGTGTGTGGACGTGTGTATGTACATGTGTATGGGGGGGGTTGGGCCATTTCTTTCGTCTGTTTCCTTGCACTACCTCGCAACCGCGGGAGACAGCGACGAGGTATAAAAAAAAAAAAAAAAAAAAAATATATATATATATATATATATATATATATATATATATATATATAATCATCTTTTGTGTATATGATTATTCAAGAAACGATATGCCATCCAGATACCAACCATGAAATTTATGCAAGACAGTATTTATGACTCTCCTCCAATTCGCACCAGTCAGAGCCACAAACTGTCATAATGATAATCCAGTGTAACATGCAACAACTTTTTCCTAACACGCGTTGACCCCTGTTCATGACGCTTTTGGCATGATCGTGTTGAACGTGTGTGTGTGTGTGTGTGTGTGTGTCCTCTCTACCACCATCTTTATACCAATGTACTGCAGAGGAAAGGGGTGTGTGGAATCCTACTTTTTTTTTCCATTATTACGTTTTCAACACAGAAAATGGAGAGAGAGAGAGAGAGAGAGAGAGAGAGAGAGAGAGAGAGAGAGAGAGAGAGAGAGAGAGAGAGAGAGAGGTATCGCATGAAAGAATACTTGCAAGAGAATTTCATACTTGGGAAACACTCACTTCCAACTTTTCTTAATTCAAATTACATTACTGCATTAACTTACGAGAGAAAATATAATTACTTCTGCATAATAACTGCTAATGGCAACCACAAGACGTAGCACAAAGTTAGACGCCCTTGAGACTCGGTGAAGACTTTAGATAGTGCCTAATATAACGTGGGAAAAAGGTTAGCTAGAATTTTAACTTCAGCTTGAGTAACTTTTCATTTCGTTTCGCATCTTCCAACTCTGTCAGAGTTCCTTGATACTGGCGAGTGAGTAAAATGTAATATTAACTCATATATTCATATGCTCTTTAAGGGGATACAATGGTAAAGTTATGTTCATGGGATAGAAAAAAATCTAAATCTCCTCTATTCTCATTTTCGATAGTATTTACAACACGTTACGTCTTGCCTCTGTATGATAAGAGAACCTATGATTTTCTGTGACGTCGCCTTGTGCCACAATGTTCAGTGTGTCTCCTGGCGGTGCTGCTTTGCCCCATCTGGTTCTGCTGTGCCATCTTTCCTTAGTGAGACATTGGCTGCGTCGTTTGGTAACTGCGATGCTAAATCAGCATTTTTGTTGCATTGCTGTACTACGCAATTTGAGAACTTCCTATACGTGTAGTTCTGTAGCTACCCTACGTCATCGACCATACATCCTGGTTCTTCTACACTTGCTTATACTATCGCCCATACCACTTGGTTCTTCTGTACTGGTCTTCCATATTGTATCGACCACAAAATGTAGTAAATTCATCTTTCTCGGCAACGTAATCAGTGTTATTTGCTATCCTCCCTAGAATATCATTACTGAGGCTCCCAGGTGTCTTCATGGGCCGAAGATACCATAAACAGCACCAGGTTAATAACTACCTACCATCAGACCTCCAGTTAGGATGGGTAATATAAAGTAAGTGGAAGCAACGAAGAGATGGTGATCTTAAGCTGAGTGTTTGTACTCATGCATCTGTGTGTGTGTGTGTGTGTGTGTGAGTGAGTCATGATTGTGGCAAGTACTTCATCGTCACTCATTGCTCGAGTATCGTCACGGGAGATGGTGGCTGAAGTCTTCCTTACTGTTAGGGAAGATGAGTGAGGAATGTATGCTGTAGCCAAGGGAAGTTTGGCTAAAGTGCACAGTATAGTTAAAGGTGAGTGCAATGTATGGATTTATATCCAAGGGAGATGAAGGGTCCGTAGCTAACTGAGGTGACTATAATGTTTAGATATGTCTGAATGGGAGGTGGTAGGTCATGAAACTCTGCTGTGACAGTCGTAAAAACTAAGCTGTAAACTTAAGGAGCTTGCTCTCCAGCGGAGGTAGCAGAGCCAGCCTCTCTCTAAGGCACATGTGGCATTCATATACCAGCGACTCTCGTCCTCGATGAGAATCTTTCCTTTCCTCCTCACCACCACCACCACCCACCCTCAGGCACCAGCATATTTGATGCATCACCAACCACCCTATATAACAACAACTTTGATACATCATCAATTCCCTTATACACCAACAATTTCGATGCTTCATTACCATCCCCATGCACCACGCGCCTTCAGCTTCGATGCACGAGAAATGCCCTCAGGTAACATAGTGACTGAAACCAGTCCCCCTCATACACCAGTACCTACCTCATATGTATTAACATATCAAATGCATCAATTGTTCACTCATGACTGGATAGATCATCCCTCCCTTCTCATGTGCCAGCAACACCCTCATTCCCCAGTAGTCCCCATATGCCAGAGGCGTCCCTCATAAACCTAAAAATGTCATGCAGTTGATACCTCTTCATGCAGAAGCACCTTTCACAATCACGGGTTTTGGCTACCGCATGCACAAACAGCATTCAAATACAGTTCGTCCTTCATTATTCACGACCTAACACCTTCGTAACCTCACCTCCACACGGAATATAAGTCGACAAGGTGTAAAGTAATCACTTTTCAAATTATCTTCCTCCTGCTTCACGACCTCTTCTTCTTGTGTAATCACACTATCACCTGTGTAACAGGGCGGTAAACCATCAACTGCAGCTCTTACCCCGGGCATTACCGCGGTGTGAGGCGAGGCACTAGCTCTGTACTGACCCTTAGAGCAGCTATCAAGTGTGTGCTTATCTCTCAGATGTACTTACCTTCGTGATAGCTGTCACACCCTTCTAGTGGTAACTACAGCTAAGTGGCTGTTTGTTAAAGAACAACCATTCAAAGTGACTTATACAGACCTCTCAACTCTCCTATGACTACTTCGTCAACTGGCTCTTAACTTCAAGGAATTACTCCTTGTGGGTCGATAGTTATCCAGTTCTGTAGTTTAGTGGAGATGGTATAGGATCATTCAGAAGACTTTTCTTTACTCTTGTCAGGTATCTTTTAGTAGACCACTAAGTCTGAGGTGGTCCAAAAAAAAGAAAAGTCTTTTTAGTCGATTTATTAAGAAGCAAAAAGTACGCTCGGTACACTTACCAATGTTATACTTTAATTTCAGCTAAAGAATAATGGCAACATTAAACTCGTATTTTGTTGAATACCATTTTCTTCATCTAAAATTTATGTCCTTACGATTCATCAGCACAATGAGATATTCAAAAGCACTGAACTAGGTTTTGATGAATCTTTCTAGAGCTGCATGTCCCCCTACGTGGTGTAGTGGTCAAGTGTTGCTGTCCCTTGGGATCGTCAAGCGCATGGGTTCGAATCCTAGTTACGACAGTTGATCCACAGTCAATCTAGCTGTTCATTTTCCCTCACGGATCGGTCATTAAATTGGATACCTGGTTTATGAGATGGTGTTGATCAGGGCATTCAATTACCCGTACCGTCTCAGTAATCAAGATCAAGGATATGAGAAACATGAAAAACTTTCACGTGATGCCAGGTTTGCACCTGACGACTAATGTTATTGTCTTCGTTGTCGATATCGTGTGTTATTCTGCCCCCCGATCCTTCTGCCTATCTCTCTCCCTCCTTCTGTCAGTCGACCGAGTGACGCAGATAAGACTAATAAAGAGAAACTGGCGGCCAGGATTGAATCCTCCATACCCGAAGTGAATCTCACCACAAATAAGGAATGGGAGTTGACTTCCTCATCCCGATGTATGGAACTGGGACGCTTGTGTCTTAGGGAGTTATATGGAAGCTGTTTCTAGAGCCTCCTTGAGATGAAGTCAAGGTGGCGAGAAACTCTCACATGTTGATAATGATAAATGAGTCCATCTTCACATTTGCTCTTGCCTTTCGAAGAGTTTATATGTCCAAATACCGCATGAAAGAAACTCGCGAAGACATTAAGAACTGCCTAAATTTGTGGCTAAAGTATATAAATTCTATCTAGATCAGTAAAATATTATCTTAAAACGGAATATCTAACGACCCTCACATGTCCCTCTGGGGTACAATGTGTTTGTAAACAAGGAAAAAAATCCATGAAGAAACGATGCCTCTTTCTGTTTCCGGAGAATAATTCCTTTGTGGTGTGTCACTTGGATCCCCCGAGCTTTAAGATCTTCAAGGAGCCACCGTTAGGAGCGATAGTCCTCTCAAAGACCTCTCCCACCTAGACCTTGTGAGTCAAGTGTTGATCATTTATCAACACGAGTCAGTGGACGTGTTGACACTGCCCTGTAGGAGCTGGTGACCACCTCCATCTTCAGAGATGTCGTGATAGATGGGGGATACCTGGTCAGTCAGTCAGCCAGCAGTCTGTCCTTAACTATCTACGTCGCGCTATCCTGTGGTACGTAGCCACTGTATCCCTGCTCTGTGATGGTTCACTATCTCTTATGTGTTTTTGCCACTATAGCTGCCATTTGAATGGACTCTCTCTCTCTCTGCATTCAGCTAGCACTCTGTTCTCCCTGTTTTGGCGATTCGTCCTGTCGTGTTGATGCCCTAAAGTCGGGGTTCTAATTCTGTAGTGTTGGTGTTCTGCTTCTGGTCCATAGGCTTTCTATCCTAATTGTAATGGCGTTCAATCCCTACCCGCTGAGCTGGTTCCTATCTCTACAGAGCAGATGCTGGTTATAATAACGTGCTGTTCTTTAGTTGTTGGCGCCCTTCCATCCATTTCCATCTATATCTTCTGCACGATAAGGTTCTAAATCATCTTTTTTCATAGTCCATCTGTCATTTCTCTAGGCCTTTATCAGTGCTATAGTCTCTATCCATTTACGTTTTATCTAGCCATTTTATCTATGCTCTGTTCTTTGTACTATCCCTCATGTGCGATCTTCTATTCCTGATTGACAAAGAGAAAAACCACTATCCAGCATTTGTTGAGATTTTCTCATCGTTGATGTAGCGTTTTATCTCGACTGTCTTGACCCCCTGCCCTTACTGTATCGTTTGTACCGCCAGCCTTTTAATCAAAGGCTCTTTACCTTTGCCCTACTGACACTGAGATATCGACCTATTCTGGCTGAGGTACATTCTTCCTGTTGCAAGATATTATTCGTCTCCTCCGACTAGATTTCGCCTCATATGAATCTTCACGTAAATGAGAAGCCTTCCTATACTAAGCTATGTAGCAGAGCTGATGATGATGCCGTCTCTTGTTATAAACAAGGACGTTATATCTCAGATGTGGTCATAAAACCATTATTTTTTTTTTCTTAGTTTGTCAAACATTGCAACTATCTTTTTTTTCCACGGTTTCGTATATCATATAACCTTTACAACAACAACTTGAGTCGTATGAAGGATCCATTCTAATTGATGTACTTTGTTAAGGGTACTAGTGGGACTTGTGCACCACATATGGGTATATATATATAGTTGATTTGGTAAGTAGACTGCAACATGAGCCACGTATATAGTGTGGACGTATGTGGTATTAGAACTATGCTTAACACCTGAAGGACGCGGGAAAGATATTTTTCGGATGGTGGATGTCGCAGTTTCATATTGACGGCCTTGGTGACTCAAGCATTTGACGGACCCAAAGCCCAGGCAATCATACCATGCAACCATCTATTCTTGTCTACAGGTTTCGTAATGTGCCGATAATGCTGGAAACATGTACAAAAACCCGCTTTCCGAGGATGATAATGGACGGTTCAAGCTCTCTCTCTCTCTCTCTCTCTCTCTCTCTCTCTCTCTCTCTCTCTCTCTCTCTCTCTCTCTCTCTCTCTCTCTCTCTC
>NC_092229.1:51728930-51763930 GCF_036320965.1 Panulirus ornatus | reverse complement strand
AGATAGATAGATAGATAGATAGATAGATAGATAGATAGATAGATAGATAGATAGATAGATAGATAGATAGATAGATAGATAGATAGATAGATAGATAGATAGATAGATAGATAGATAGATAGATAGATAGATAGATAGATAGATAGATAGATAGATAGATAGATAGATAGATAGATAGATAGATAGATAGATAGATAGATAGATAGATAGATAGATAGATAGATAGATAGATAGATAGATAGATAGATAGATAGATAGATAGATAGATAGATAGATAGATAGATAGATAGATAGATAGATAGATAGATAGATAGATAGATAGATAGATAGATAGATAGATAGATAGATAGATAGATAGATAGATAGATAGATAGATAGATAGATAGATAGATAGATAGATAGATAGATAGATAGATAGATAGATAGATAGATAGATAGATAGATAGATAGATAGATAGATAGATAGATAGATAGATAGATAGATAGATAGATAGATAGATAGATAGATAGATAGATAGATAGATAGATAGATAGATAGATAGATAGATAGATAGATAGATAGATAGATAGATAGATAGATAGATAGATAGATAGATAGATAGATAGATAGATAGATAGATAGATAGATAGATAGATAGATAGATAGATAGATAGATAGATAGATAGATAGATAGATAGATAGATAGATAGATAGATAGATAGATAGATAGATAGATAGATAGATAGATAGATAGATAGATAGATAGATAGATAGATAGATAGATAGATAGATAGATAGATAGATAGATAGATAGATAGATAGATAGATAGATAGATAGATAGATAGATAGATAGATAGATAGATAGATAGATAGATAGATAGATAGATAGATAGATAGATAGATAGATAGATAGATAGATAGATAGATAGATAGATAGATAGATAGATAGATAGATAGATAGATAGATAGATAGATAGATAGATAGATAGATAGATAGATAGATAGATAGATAGATAGATAGATAGATAGATAGATAGATAGATAGATAGATAGATAGATAGATAGATAGATAGATAGATAGATAGATAGATAGATAGATAGATAGATAGATAGATAGATAGATAGATAGATAGATAGATAGATAGATAGATAGATAGATAGATAGATAGATAGATAGATAGATAGATAGATAGATAGATAGATAGATAGATAGATAGATAGATAGATAGATAGATAGATAGATAGATAGATAGATAGATAGATAGATAGATAGATAGATAGATAGATAGATAGATAGATAGATAGATAGATAGATAGATAGATAGATAGATAGATAGATAGATAGATAGATAGATAGATAGATAGATAGATGTTGCCCTTCCACAGCTGCCTCGCGCGTGTTGCACCCTCCTACTTCGCCTCTGTATGGCTCTTACCATCAAAACAAAGCCAGGAGGTGGGTGAACCTGCGTCAGGCATTGTTCTCGGCGTTTTTACAAGAGAGGGTGTAAGAGAGGGGAGGATTCCGGCCCTCACTAACCAACTACCGGCAGAGGCGATGGTGTGTTTTCATGGGATCAGATCACTATTTGGGCAAACTCCTGCTGGATTGAATGACCCATTGGTCTCAATATGATTCCTGAAGCCTACTTCATTTTTTTTTTCTGACTCGAGCCTTTACTACGTATTTTGAACGCATATACAATAGGGAACCTGGTAGTGCTTGATCGATGTGAGTTTATAGAGGTCTCGTTCAGGAAAGGAAGCAGTGGGTTATCACGAATCTTTCCAGTGGTGTTTTGGTCATATTGAACACAAGGGATTTTATCCACAGGTTATTTTGAGATATTCGTTCGTTTGAATACAGTGGACTCAATTTACAGTTCATCTTAAGAGGTTCGTTAGTTTTCTGGCCAAATTTGCTGGCCATCATTTTCAGATATTAGAATAAGGAGATGCAAGGGTTCTCTTGACGATAATGGAAAAAAATATATTTAAGAATATGTTATTCAAAATCTAGATTAGAAACTTTCACAATCTATCATCCCCTTAAGTTATCTCTTTTATTGAGCCATAATGTATGATAGTATTCTTTACAGTCATCAATAAAGCTATAACATCTGAAAACCATAAAAGACCCTACCTTAGCATTTCAAACGTAGCTGAACAAGTGTAAATTATTCAAGCCTCTCTCTTTTATGCAAATTTGTAGTTGATGCTCACAACCGACCTTTATGTATCATAATGTACAGAATCAAGATTTCCACGTTCCATAAAAGCACAGTAATTCATCAAGAGGCATTTTTTCTTACTAGATCACAGAGTGTAAAAATCAAATATAGTTATCACGGAATCTCACATTATTATGAATGGCAATTCGTGTGTGTATGGTGATGGTGATATCAAGCGTTGCAATAACATAATAGTCAGCGACTCCCGACCAGTGATGTAGTACGAGAATCCAAGACGGATTCTGATAGGCGTCGTGAATTATATAAGGGATTGTATTAATCACACTGACAAGTGGGAATGCCATTAGCTGTGAGGATGGGGTGAAACCAGGCATTAGAGAGAAGCCATATGGGGATGCAAGAGAACTATGAACTCAAGGTTTAGCCTGGCTTTGTACTGGGGAGAAGCTATATAGAGAAGTGGGAGAACTAGGTGTGTATGTGAGCTTAAGGTTTATCCTGGCTGTGTACTGGGGAGAAGCTAAACAGGGAAGTAGGGGAACTAGATGTATCTGAGCTCAGGGTTTAGCCTGGCTGTATACTGGGGAGAAGCTAAAGAGGGATGTATAAGCGTTTGGGTGTAAAAATGTAATCGGAAAAGTGTAAATATCAAAAAATATACCTATTGTCCGAAGTATGGTCAACCGCATTATCCACTGAAGAACAGTACACCCCTAAATATACAAAACAATGCGTCAAATTATCATAAACCTGTTTTTGGAGGATTAATTCTAGAATATAATGCGTGTCACCCCCCACCCCCTTCCCCACACCACCCCCAATCCTCTTACGGAAGTACCTCCTGTTATCCATTAAAATGCACAGAATATTTGTGTTGGTGAAAAATAGTGTACGGTTGTTTTCACAGGCATGGTTTCCTTTTCTGAGGGGAGGGGAACTCATTCGAACGTAAATAAACATGAAATAGAGTAGTTTATTTGTCAATATCTACGATTCTGAAACTTTCCTCCTTTGATTAGACCTTTACTTCGTGTCTTCTGGAGACTATCGAGGATTTATCCCATCAAATGATCAAGTCTTGTCGGTGGATTAGCCAGAGATGAAGCCAGCTCACCACTACACAGCGCAATCAACTCGATAGTCAAAGCAAGATCTAAATTACCAGCAGACCTTCAGTCGGTGTCAGTGTGATGATGTGGAGCTCAACAGCGTTAGGTTTTGCAGAGTTATTGGCTCGTCAGCCTTGCAAATGTAATGTCTATCATGTAATTAATCCACTAAGACCTCTATAGCAAGGGGCAATCCCCTCTCTTACCTACTCCTCCGACTAAATGCAGGATTTAAAACGACCAGAGTGTGTAAAGGAGATAACTGGAGAACAGTTCATCCCAAAAAAACAGAGTGAATTTGCGATTCTTAGTCAGTTCAACTTCTTTGGTGGGAATGACTTAGTTAAACAGGGTTGGAGGATACCGTAGAACTATGTTCTCCACATATTCCCTAGATTTTTAGACATGGCATGCACACTCCTGGGGTAAGAGTTTACAATACTCCTTAAGTCCTGAATACCAACTAATACGTGGTTACTCAAAGCTATACCAAGCCCTCTGTCTCTCTGCTTCTTCGAGAGAGTGATTTCGGAACAGCTTCGACCAGACGTGTTGCAGATTCGTGTCCGACACAGGAGCTATGTAACAATATACGAGACCGGCCTACTGTGTGTGTGTGTGTGTGTGTGTGTGTGTGTGTGTGTGTGTGTGTGTGTGTGTGTGTGTGTGTGTGTAAGATTAGGGCCAGCGCCATACTGTCTGGTACCCCATTTGTAACTTCAAGCGGATTGTGCTACGCAAAATTCACAGTATGCACGGAAGCCAAATGCATCTACGTGTATATAAATAACGCAAATTAAAAAATTAATTAATAAAACAGTAGAGATCACCCACGACCTAACTTATGAATTATGGAATGGTGTCTATCTAAGTCAACCACAATTGTATGATATGAAGCTCCACCTTTTTTTAAGGCGCTATTAACGTATGCTTGGAAGTTAGAGTCCCTTTTATCTAAACTTTGTACTGACACGTTACTGTCGTCTTCGACATATACAGTGATGTGAAGTGAAAAACTAACCATATAATCGCATATTATTTTTTTTTTAGTTAGAATACTCTATAACAAATGGATGACACTTTCAAGGTAAGGTTATATATCTTACAATTGCCAAGGTTACCTTTTATCTAGGCATCAAAGCGATGTTGTCATATCGTTGGAGAAATATAATTTTTCATTTTCTGGCTTATCACCACAGGTCTCAGTTAATGATATATATTGATCGATGCACGACAGGTACTAAGGGGATTTTACCTCGGAAGTACAAGAGAGAAAAAAGTGACTGTTTCGCCGAAGGGGTCGACCAACTTAGGCTGAAAAGTAAGAAAAATGCCTCTTATGGTAGATACTGTCAAATGTATTGATGGACACAGGATAAAAGAACTATTTTTAAATCTGCTGACGTCGACGCTCTGAGGCTTTGGGGTGTGAGGGAGACAGCCAATTGTGTATATCGAGGAAAATACAATAGTCGAAGGTAAAAAGGTTATGGGATTTATTTCACAAAATTCATCGCTCAAAACCAACGTTACAAGATACGTATGAAATCATTGAGTTCAATCAGTTAATGCAGACTAGCTGAAGTATACTAACGCGAGTGTCATTTTTTCTAGCCACAGAGTAACTACCAGTAAGGATGAAAAGGTTGGTATAAACTTCATCTGTGATTACAACACTAAACTAACTTAGAATTATAACATCTGAGTGTCGATCTCGAAATGCTAACACCATAAAGCTAAAAGGCTAGACAAATAAATATCCTTTTTTACCAGCAAAGGCCAGATAGGCAATCAATGAGATATCCATTGACCTCCACGTTCTTTAAAAAAAAAAAAAAAAACTGTGACAGAAAATCAATAAAGAGAGAGAGAGAGAGAGAGAGAGAGAGAGGGAGGGAAGGTACTCCCTGGTCAAAGGTTTATCCTCACGCTATATAATAGCCAGTGAAATTCACTTTAACACATACATCCCAATTTTTCCTATCCAGTACAACATACTAATTAACTCACTCATTAGTGGAGAGAAAGAATGCTTTCTCCAGAATAATTACCCCTAAGTTCAATTAGTTTAGAAAATGAAAGTCAATTCCCTTTTTCACAAATGCACAGATACACAGACACAAACACAAGACAGGAGCAACCAGAGGACACAACAAGAGATTAATCAAGCAACTGATCAAAAGAGATGTAAAAAAAGAAAAGAGCTTTTATAGTATACGAGTTTTGGTTAAATGGAACAAAGTGTTTGAAAATATGGTTCATTCAGACAGCATAAAGAGTTTTAAGAAGTTGTTTGGTTAGTGTAGGATGTTCAAGCAATGGGAGAGAGGGGCACACACGAGTGTGAGAACTCCTTCCTCGTACAGCACAAGTAGAAGGTTTTATACACACACACACACACACACACACACACACACACACACACACACACACACACACACACACACACACACACACACACACACTAACACACACTAACACATTAGGTGATAAATTAAGGCTCCTTCCCCAAAACGTAAAATATTGTGAGAAAAATATTCCCGCCTGCCGCTTCAACTTTCTTTAAACACTTTATTATATTTATGAGCGGAGCAGAGATGAACGATTATGTTAATGGAGTGTTGCATAATTCACAGCAACATTTCATGCGTAAAGAAACTGTATGAGCGTCTGTGATGAGCCTACATTATTGCCAACCTTTAAGCGTGCAAAAGTCTTTTTATTTCATTGGAAAGATTCATTCGTATTTTTATCCACTTATTTCTTTTTTTGGCAACAACTTTTTTTTTAATCATGGTTTATTGAATGTGCGAGTTAATTTGCATTTTTATTTTTCCCTTTTTTTACAAGCTAATTTTATCTTTTACCTTTTTCTTTTTGGAATTAAAAATGATATTACTTTAGGCAACAGTAAAGGCCTGTTTTAACGGCAAAGAAAACGGCAGGGTTAATCTCATTTCTTTTATTCATAAAGGTCATTACTTAATGTAGTTACGACTAATTGTCTAGCTTGTCAAGTTGTGATGGGCAGCAAATGTCGTTCCATTTTCTACAACTTTTCGTAAGTAAATGCCACAAACTCATCTGTTTTCTTAACCCTTTCGCTTTCATCTTCTCGACATTCTGTGTTGCAAGGTGCTTTCCTCTCTCTTCTTTATTCTTAAGTTCACAGTGAAGCACAGCACTTTTCTCTCTACTTCATCGTTCACTGTACCCGTCCATTCACTGTAACCTTCCGTTCACTGTACTCCCCCCGTTTACTGTACCCCACATCTCTGTATGTCACTCTGATCTTTGTATTCTTTATCACTCTCTTCCCTGTATTACACCATCATGTTTCCCAGTCCATGTCCAAAGCCTCTTTAACTTTGTCACCTTTCATCTGAAGCATTTCTTCAGCTCCTTTGTTCTTATCCTTCATCATTTTCATCCCTTCTCTGCTTCTTTGCCTGCATTCGACAATCTGTTTCATGCCTCTCTCATCAAATTCTCTGTTCTTATCATTCTCCATTGTCTTAATATAGCTCCAGTATTATCAGCCGAGCTTCAATATTTCCCAGTTATCTGGCAGGAGACAACGGCGAACAAGCCTTCTCGAAATCGCCTCCAGCAAAGAATTTAAACTCCGATTCCCAGTGGAATGTTTAGCATCCACTCTAGAAATGAGTGTTGAATTCCTACGGCGACTAAGTTAGTTTGAACTCTTGCAACAAGAGCTGGTGGCAGAGCTGGGAGTGTCACTGGCGCTGAAGTCTGATATTGGAAACTGGGACGTGCTGTTGAGAAGGAATGTAGAAGAGAAGGAAGTTGGATACGGTAAGTTAGAGTAGGTAGATGTAAGGGTGAAGATTTATCTGGGCGATGGACGGGGCCCTGTGCTCGTATTTTGCTTTAAGGGATGGGATCGAATGCTAATATTGTGTGGTTAAGGAGTTTTTTTTTTTCACTGGAGAAGGAAGATATACACTTGTTTGGTATATGCTGTATGTGATGGGTATCTTTTTTTTTTCTACTTAGGAGGAGAGTATATCCTTGTTTGGTATGTGGGATATGTGACGAATTGCGGCAGTGGGTCTGACTGTGATGAAATGAATAATGCTAAGCGTAAGATATTGTGATGAGGTGGAAAAAGGAAAGCTCTAACGTCTATGCTAGATTGAGAGATGCCTGTAGTATACATGTGGCAGAAGATAAGATAGCATGTAGAGAAAATATGATGGAGGGAGGAGTGCAAGGGGAAGAAGATTGCAAGGAGGGAAGATAAGGAGGAGGAAAGATAGCAAGGAAGGAAGATACCAAGGAAGATAGATAATGAAAAAATCTATTCCCACGTCGTGAAGGAATTCCGTACTACGCATGTGTAAAATTCGAATGAAGTAGATAAAAAAAAGAAGCGTTGATATTTGACAAACGGAAAGTATGTTTGATACAGCAACTGCAGGAATTCTAGTGTTCGTGGATCATGACTCGATACAAGGAATATTTTACAAGTAATCAATTCTTTTTAACTATCTGTTCAGTTATCAATAAACAGTAAATGAAAAAAAAACGATCTTAATTTAAAATTATGTAAACATGGCTAATAATAAGGCAATTTTTGCCCATATTAAACACATAAGTATCATAAAACACGCACCATAACATCACCATATGTACACCAATTGGTCCTAATATTTTCCCTCTTCAATTACTCTCTCATCAGGGAAAGATTTGATAAGGAAATGCGTTGAGAACCAATTTGATTACTTGAGTCTTCTGTAAACGATTTGAAAGACGATAATTTTTGATTTTTCATTTGAGAATTTGCTTTTTAACCGATCCGATACAAGCATATCCAAGGCACAGTTTTATTCTATATGTTGAAACATCTTGTTTTAAATCTATTCTTATGATATATATATGTATATATATATATATGTATATATATATATATATATATATATATATATATATATATATATATATATATATATATATATATATATATATATATATATATATATATATATATATATATATATATATATATATATATATATATATATATTTTTTTTTTTTTTTTTTTTTTTTTTTTTTTTTTTTTTTACTTTGTCGCTGTCTCCCGCGTTTGCGAGGTAGCGCAAGGAAACAGACGAAAGAAATGGCCCAACCCCCCCCATACACATGTATATACATACGTCCACACACACAAATATACATACCTACACAGCTTTCCATGGTTTACCCCAGACGCTTCACATGCCTTGATTCAATCCACTGACAGCACGTCAACCCCGGTATACCACATCGCTCCAATTCACTCTATTCCTTGCCCTCCTTTCACCCTCCTGCATGTTCAGGCCCCGATCACACAAAATCTTTTTCACTCCATCTTTCCACCTCCAATTTGGTCTCCCTCTTCTCCTCGTTCCCTCCACCTCCGACACATATATCCTCTTGGTCAATCTTTCCTCACTCATTCTCTCCATGTGCCCAAACCACTTCAAAACACCCTCTTCTGCTCTCTCAACCACGCTCTTTTTATATATATATATATATATATATATATATATATATATATATATATATATATATATATATATATATATATATATATATATATATATATATATATATATATATATATATATATATATATATATATATATATATATATATATATATATATATATATAAATATATGTGTGTGTGTGTGTGTGTGTGTGTGTGTGTGTATATATCCCCGACCCACAAACATGAATCACTGCAAAGCATCAAGGCGTCTTGAAGAGAGAGAGAGAGAGAGAGAGAGAGAGAGAGAGAGAGAGAGAGAGAGAGAGAGAGAGAGAGAGAGAGAGAGAGTAACAGCCTCTGCGGGAGAGCTCCGTGCGCGCGCGCGCTCGTGTGTATGTGTGTGTGTGTGTGTGTGTGTGTGTGTGTGTGTGTGTGTGTGTGTGTGTGTGTGTCTGCGTTGCTTCGGGAAAATACTGCAGGCAATGTTCCATTACCTGCCCGAGATAAAACTGCAGTAAAGTGTGCGTGAGCGAGTAGGCAAGATTAGGCGGTTCACAAGTATTTTATAGCACGTGTGAGACTCCTCTCGGTAACTCGGCCACACAGGCTCACAAATTGGATATATATCTGGCAAGAGGTTTGCGCTGCGCCTCTGGGTAGGTGGTGGAAGCCGAGGAGGGTGTGCGGGAGAGAGAGAGAGAGAGAGAGAGAGAGAGAGAGAGGCGGCGGTGGCCGATGGGGAGAGTGTATTGCTCCCAGGAGACCAGTTCGTTTCTTTAACCCAGTTTTATTCCCTGGGTCCATTCTCATTCCCAAGACAGGTCTTCGTGACTTAGAGACCCATTTTCTTCTCCTATTTTTTTCCTCCATGGTAAATCTGTTCACCAGCATCTCAAGTGCTTGTTGTCCGGAACCATCAGTCATTGGGTTGTGATACCTTAAAACTGAAGACTGAATGTCTATAAGGGTATTTCTCTCTTCTTATCTCCATCTCGAAATTCCTCTGACTTATCCTACATCCAGTATACCTTCCTTTGAGGCCCATTTGCTTTCTTAAAATCTCCAAACCCCTATTACGACCTTTTATATCCCACAAAAATTGCTTTCAATCGCTCTTTCCTAAACCATATGTCTCTTTTTTTTCACAAGGTTACTCGCTCTTAGGAAAAAGATTATTTCTATCACTAAAGCTAAGAAACATTTTTCATAATTATATCTTCCACTGTTGCAGCTGTTTTCCACGAAGCTCATTACCTATCACCCTATTCACGAATCATTATTCTTTTGTGACTCATCTGTATATGGAATTATATATATATATATATATATATATATATATATATATATATATATATATATATATATATATATATATATATATATATATATATATATATATATATATATATATATATATATATATATATATATATATATATATATACACATATATGGAGTATGGAAGAATGGCTTAAGTATGCTGCATTTGAGTTCATCATGTTCATTCCCAAACTTTAATTTTTCATCTTTTTAAGATGAAGACTAAGCCAACATTATCACCCCTGTAATGTAAATATGCACAGTTAATTAACCTAACTCTTATTTGCAAGGACCATCATCATGGCTGCCGGGTAGAATTTTATCAGATTACATTCATCCTGAAATTGTCTGATTTCATTCTCCCTGGAATGAAGGGGAAATGTAATTGATGCGACAGAGAAAGACAGTGTGAGTGCTTTGGTGTATTTATCTAAACGACTGATGATAGATTATGTGCTTTTCAAGGGATTGAGGCGAGGACAATTTCCTTTGCAATCATCGAAGTTTATCTCATGCTCTGCAAAAACGTCAAAAAGATCTCTCTTTTTTTTTTTTTTTGAACTGCAAACCCTGTTCGATGATATGAGGTAGTGCTTTTCCTCGTATCCAAGAACAAGTTCGAGGAACTCTGTAAACAGCCTTGACATATGACGCCGATACAATACTGGTCTCTTGCTTTTACTCCATACAGGAATACACCTTCCATTGTAAAGAAGAATAGCAATGACGATTCTTGCGTTGACTTCGTCCCATTTTTATCCGACTTGCCTCGCGTACTGAACTCTTTTCTGAGCTCTTCTTCCACTAGCATACCAAGTTTTCCCCCCAGCAGCCAAGCAGGTTTTACTTGTATTCAGTCTTGGTGAATGTTATGCCTTCGAAGCACATCTGTTCTTGTTGCTCTATAAGACTGAAGCCATAGGAATGGAAAGAAAGGTATCATAGGGCTGTTCTAAGCGAGTGTTATGCTAAAGAGCAGACCAATTATGCTTTATCTTGCCATCTGGCATCGTCTTCCTGCAAGGCGATTATAGCATGCAGTACATTAAGTCTGTTCATCTGTGTTATCAAGAGGTGGTAAAATTTCATCAAAATGAGATATTAAAATGAAAGTCTTATATTCTTAAATGAGAACGCCATTTCAAGCTTAGGTGTCTTACTCAAACACTCATTATTATAACGAAGTTCTCTATTCTTCTTATCTCAGTGATACCACGTCCCACTCAGCAAGGCTGTGTTGGAGTGTTGGGGAGATGAAGCGTGTTAAGAGTGTAAATAGAATAATTGAAAAGAAAAGATGATAATGAATGTCTTTTACGGGAAAACTAACAAACAGACCGAAACTGATTACCGACATTCGTGCTACATTGATAGAGTCATCACTAAGAGATTTCTCTATACTATTAGAGATTAATCCTCTCAGTTAATCAAAAGTGTAGAATTGTCTTGATTGCTGTGTAAGAGCCGCCATAAAAAAAAAAGACTCCAAGAGCCAACCAGAAAACTTTAAAATTCTTATTTCTATGATTGAATCAATTTCTATACCACACACGTATCTCAAAACTAAATAGAATAAAGATACCGGAGTACAATCCACCGATGAATTGCTTATGAATCTGATTTGTCGAAAGGAAAGAAAGAAAAATATTGTAAAAGTTATCCTCTAACAGCCTGGTTGTAGAGCTCTAAGTACATAAAAAAAATCCAGAACAGGAACAATAACAAAACGAGAACCAGCAAACTTTTACTAGTAAAATCGAAAATATGATACATATGAAACATATAGTCATATATCCCAAAAGGAAACATGAAATCAAAAGAAATTACAATAAAGTCATACCAGAAAAAAACATATCCCTCCTCACACTTGACCGCCGTTATCTGCGTTATCAAGGTAGCGCCAGGAACAGAAGAGAAATGGTTGCATTCATTCACATGCATTCTCTTTCTGTCACGTGCAGTTCACCGAAATCACAGCCACCTATCTACAGTAGATAGATAGATATAAGAGAACATAGTGTGTCTATCGTAACAGTGTCCTTTGGCAAAAAGCCTTTTTTTCTCATTCTAACATTTTATAATAGAGCAACGTTCTCAGTGTAGTAAAATTATATCACTTTTACGAACATTCATTTGAAATATGCAGTTTTGTATTTTGCACAGTTTTGCTGAAAGAAGTAAAAGGAAAGTCCATTTAAATCATCTGGACAAAAAAACTAAGTAATTAGTCCAAAAAACAAATCTCTCCTAATCTCTGGCTCGAATCACCACCTAAAAAAATGAATCACTCATTTCATAAACGAATCACAGAAGGCCGAATTTTTTTTTCTATCAAACCAGATAAGAGTGGGAGTTAAAAATGGAGGTGACATGAAGAGCTTTAAGATAATCATAGCCTAGGTGACCTCACGAGTAAAGCAAGACAGTAATAAGTTGATAGGTTATATAGTCCAGATGACCTTGTCTGTGGCGCATGATGGACGCAAGCTGTAGATTCAGGGATCATGGTAATTATTCAGCAAGGATATACGTCACTGAAGCCACCAGAACCCTTGCTGGAGGAGACGAGAGGTTGAGGGAGGATAGAAGACCTCCTCCTCCTCTTCTCCTCCTCCTCGACCTCCTCCTTCTCCTCCTCCTATTCCTCTTCCTATTTCTCCTCCTAGAGGGAGAAAGAAAGAGGAAAAATAAAAAGAATTCATACGAAAACCTGTCTTTAAAAGGTGGAAAGATCATAACTGCTGAGAAAGATATATCATGTGAGGTGGAAAGGCCCAAGGCTTAGAGGTGTAGGGAAAAAGTTTAACATCGCAACGGTTCACTCTTAAGTACATACAGTCCAGCATGAATATATGACTCAGGGCGCATGATGGTATTCGACTCTGTAGTTTCTGGCTGGTTATTTCGAGGGTAAAGTGACTGGTGTGATGTCAAATCTTTTCTGTTGTGGTAGTAGAACAATTGCAGTTTTTGCCTCATCTGTTTTCCAATAAGCATTTAGAGGATTAATCTGTTAAGTAATCTTCAAAACATGAGTTCGGATTATTTTTGTATGTATCGGTATTGCATTTGATTTATGTAATTATTGTTGAATATAGAAGAAGAAGATTTCTAAAAGGAAAAAGTCTTTGTCGTGAGTTAACCTACTTTAACTCATGTCCCATGTTTTGTTGTGTAGTAATCTCGTAGTTGACATGGATTAATTTAATCTGCTAAATGTGATCTGACAGTATATTTCTATTTTGGCTTCAGAACAAATGCCGTTTTTTACCAAGTCTCTTTTCCAATATGCATTTCGAAGATTAATCTGCTGAGTAATATTCGACACATGAATTTGGCTTATCCTGTATATATGTGTTAGTATTGCATTTGATTTATGTAAACATTGGTCAATTCTAGAAGTAAATGATTTCAGAAGTGAAATAAATATGATGATTTAACCTACTTTAATTCCAGTCCCATGTTTTTGTTTGTTTTTTTTTTGATAGTAATTTCCTCGTTGATAAGGATTGGCATAATCTGCTGAGTACGAATGACAGTATATTTCCACTGTTGGGTTTAATGACTGCTGGCTACTTAATGGTCAATAAGCAAATGGGCCACATATGTAGAAAGTGTATATAAGTTGTCTTATCATTAGCATTAACACCTGATTAAGGTGATCAATACTTCTCGTTGCTTATGTACAGCTTGACCTTGATGACCTCAAATGACCCTAGCGATTGATTAGCCTCGAGCCCAAACAAGCAATCAACTTAAACAAGATATTGTAACACACACGTAAAACATACGTTATAGCAGATACTTGGAAGTGACTGGGCATGAAGGGGTAGCAAGGCATATCCCATCCAACGAACCGTCTCAATGTGGGTCTGGGAGCGTGTCCCATGGGATGAGATAAGCAGAGAGCAAAGGGTTTGTCAGGAGTGGGATTCGAACCCACGCCCGGAAGACCGGACTGCGACCTGAACGCAGCGCCTTAGACCGCTCGGCCATCCTGACGCTTAAGGACTGTTCCGACGCTAAAGGCGTCCTTTGGAACCCATCAGAGAAGGCAAATGGCGCCCTTCGTAGCCCATCAACTAACCAGCTGCCACGCCCCCTAGTGAGGCATCACCTACAAGGGTATGTAGCCCAAGGGAGATCATTTATCAAGGACCAAAGAGCCACTTCGAGACATCAGTAATCCCCTGAACCTGCCCACCCAGGGTTCAAAGAACCCAGCTATCCAGTCTACCAGAACGCCAGTCAACAAGCTAGCCAGTCAGCCAGCCATCCAGCCAACCAGTCAGCCAACCACCCAGACAACCAACCACCCAGACAACCAACCACCCAGCCAGCCAGCCAGCCAATTAACCAACCAGCCTGCCAGCCAGCCAGTAAGTTCACCAACCAGCCAGCCAGCCAACCAGTCAGCCAACCAGTCAGCCAACCACCCAGCCAACCAACCACCCAGCCAACCAACCACCAAGCCAGCCAGCCAGCCAATTAACCAACCAGCCTGCCAGCCAGCCGGTAAGTTCACCACCAACCAGCCAGCTAACCAGCCAGCCAACCAGCCAACCAGTCAGCCAACCACCCAGCCAACCAACCAACCAGCCTGCCAGCCAGCCAGTAAGTTCACCAACCAGCCAGCTAACCAATCAACCAACCAGCCAGCCAGCCAGCCAGCCAACCAGCCAAATAACCAGCCAAACAACCAGCCATCTTAAGCTAAACATGTAAGAAGACTCTCCCCCAGGACACGTCTGGCTGGGGTTAGGGAGAGGGGGGAGAAGTGGTAAACAATTTGTTTATACCAGGCCATGGAAGGTGATCCTGGCCTCTTGGGGCCTGTGGTGATGGAGGCCATCTGTCGGGAGCATACCGCCAGTCTCATCATGCCGAAGGGAAAGTGGAAGCGAACAGGGAGAAGAAGAAGAAGAAGTAAGAGAGAGAGAGAGAGAGAGAGAGAGAGAGAGAGAGAGAGAGAGAGAGAGAGAGAGAGAGAGAGAGAGAGAGAGAGAGAACGTGTGTGTGCGTGTGGGTGTTTTTTTACTTTCCATCTTTGCATGATCCAATCATACTCTATGAAGAAAAATAAGTAACCATCGCGTTGCATTTCACCTTTCCATCTACCCTACTTCAGTGATAATTTCCATTAGTGATACAGTAAACAAAAAAATGATTGTGACAGCTTAAACCCGTTTTTATATGTTTTCCGAAATATCAGTTAATTATTGAAATAAAAATGGAAAAAAAACAAATGTGAGTTGTAGAAACTCATGCTTGGGTTAAATGAATATTTCTCATAGATACCCAGATTGTAGGTGTTACCGGACGCCATCTACTTGATCTTACACAGAGAGCGGATATACACCCTTGTCCAGGCTGTATCAATGGGAATAGAGTGTCGTCCGATCACTCCAAGGAGAACCTAACAAAATACCTTGGGAAACACCAGAACTCTTCCATAGTTATTTGGTCCTGGTGGCAATTCTACGTAGATACTCTATTAAGAACATATAACTCCTTCATAAAAGCATTTCAGATTACGTACTATTATCTTTTCATCCTTAGCAATACATTGACTTGTGATCTATTTTCTCATAAGCTGATGTAAAAGATTTTTTTCTTTTTCTTTTTCCAGTTGCGAAAACTGTTGCACCTTTCTTCTAGGCTATTTTCCTTCTATTGAGACGAAAATGCTATACAAATTCGATTATAGTTATCATTTAGCTTCTCATAAGTGACTCAATTAGTGATGAACACGACTACATGACTCTTTGGGTATGAAAACGTGACCACCATCCAGAATAGTGTGAAGTTTTAGCGATATTTGGGATGTAGTAATGAAATGCGGGTATGTGTCTCCGTAGAGTTTTCTGTTTAGTAAATAGAAAACGGCGTTAGAAGCCCGTAGACTTTTGTGGTGTCTCTATTGGGTAATATACCCATAGGCGTTATTTTACGAGTATTTTGGAGGCTATTGCGTCTTATGACTTTTTCTTTTGTGCTAATTGATACCTTTGATACCACAGCTGCCTTACTGAAACGGAAGTTTTTTTATACTACCAAAACTAGGCATTGTACGAGACAAGGAATTATGGTATATTACCGCATGGGTTGGGAAAGTGCGTCGGTGCGTGTGTTTGTGTGTGTCTGTGTGTGTCTGTGTGTATATGAAACACAGGAGCTGTTCTTTTTAAAGTCCCTTGGGCGCCAGCGTTTTGCATATAGAGACATCGTCGAAAATTCTAAACTGGGTTCATCCTTTTACTTTATTCATCCTTCACCCCTGAATTCCTGATGCGACTAGTGACAAAGCTGTGTTGACCAGAATATGCAGCTGGCCTGAATACCTCACCACCCTAGTTCTACCACTCATATTCGAGAGTAAGAATTGGGCATTCTAGATATGCTGTAGCAACCTTTTTAGAAGATAAATGATTGGACACAGATAATGGACATTATCTCTGAAACATACACACATACACACACACACATCAATATATATATATATATATATATATATATATATATATATATATATATATATATATATATATATATATATATATATATATATATATATATATATATATATATATATATATATATATATATATATATATACATATATATATATATATATATATATATATATATATATATATATATATATATATATATATATATATATATATATATATATATATATATATATATATATATATATATATATATATATATATATATATATATATATATATATATATATATAATTCTTCTATAGTGTACTGGTTATGTAACCAACATACAATGTAGAACGTTTTATTTTCCGGAAAAAAATACATGGTGATGAAAACTTTCTTCTTTTCCATAGATTCTATAACTTGATCGTCAGAAAAGGCATTCAGGTTATCCTTTGCTAAAATTCCTAGAGGTGCAGCAACAAAGCCACATAAAAAGAATTGATATATGATGAGTAAGGAATTCGATCCTCTGGAATTTCAAAATCGTCCAGTGAAAACCTGTTTTATACACTGTAAAGTGACAAACAGCTTCCTGTGCATTGAATGCCTCGTCCAACATCACACACATTCCTGCAAATACACAACATAACAGTGGTCGTCACACACACACACACACACACACACACACACACACACACACACACACACACACACACACACACACACACACACACACACACAAGCACTGCAAGCTTCATCAGTAGAGTTTTCTGTGTATAAAGAACACCTAAGCGGGTTAGGAACACAAAGGTATGAAATACAAGTCTTTCTCATTTCTGGGTCTCAGACGTACTCACTCGGCAAAGGTTTGTAAGGCATTTCTAAACGGCTTTAAAATTCTGGAGCGAAAAACGCTTTGATGGCAACTCTATACTTAAATGATTAAGATTCTTTTAATGGTGATGAATATTGAATTTTCCCTTTCATGTTATTAACGTCTTTGACTGACCTCATAAAAACTTATATATATATATATATATATATATATATATATATATATATATATATATATATATATATATATATATATATATATATATATATATATATATATATATATATATATATATATATATATATATATATATATATATATATATATATATATATCCTTGAGAGAGATTGAATTCTAAATTCCAGTTCCAATATCCACTGAATTTAGCTGCCCATAAATCCAGCTCTGAGATATTGTACGAATATTAATGCCTGAGCAGCTATTGCATCAGGTCCCATGTGTGCCTCACTTAGATTATGCGTTGAACAAATCGTGACAGAAGCTGTGTTGTCAAGTTTTCGTTTTTATGTTTGATTCTAGAATACATATGTCTAGCAAATAGACGTTTCTAGACATGTTCGCAATGCTAATGCTAGCCGGTCGTCGTGGTCAAAACGTTGCTCACTGGGACTAACAGACGTTGCTCCTAGAACCTATAAATGTCGCTTACTGGTGGCACACAAACGTTGCTTGTAGAACGTGTAGATGTGGTTTGCTAATGCATCCAAACGTTGCTCCCTAGGGCACACAAACGTTGTTCCATAGGACACACAAATATTACTCCCCGAAACAAACAAACGTTGTCCACTTAGACAAATAAACGTTGCTCCTTAGGATGCACAAACGTTGCTCTCTGGCATACTAAAACGTTGCTCTCTGGAATGCACAAACATTTCTCGCATGAAACAGAATTTTACACTTCATGAATTCAGTCTCAGTAATGATATCTTTTCAAGTTCATGAAATTACCAATGATAGAGACAATAAAATGGAATGCTAAAAGCGACAGACTACTTGATCCTTCAAAGACTCTTTGCGACTGAAGACGTAATCAGAAACAGGTGAGAAATCACTATAGATACAGTATAAGATCAATCGTTGATTTGATGTGAATTTTGCGTTAATATTCTTTTTCAAACGAATCTGTGGTGTTACGTTCAACTACACTTACTGATACATCTTTCCGTATGTCTTCAGCCATACTGTAGAATAAAACGCCTAATTAGAAATGCGAGGTTTACCCACGAGTTTGTATCCACCGAGACAAGCGAAATCAACCCTATGAAGCCAATCAGATCAATATCATCAAAGCCTTTGATCGTTTTCAATTACTGTATCAAAATAAACCTCCTCTTAACCCGATCATAAGAATCCTGGATGTATAAGCTTTCATAGGATTCATTTATTAGGGAATCATCTTTATTACAACTCGCCAGTTGTGATTTCTTCGTTTTATCGACATATGTCATGGACAAAATTGGTCCCTGAAGCACCTCACTTGTTACGTCTAACCTTTCTGAAGTTTGATTATTAATCTATTATTTTTCATTTAAGGCCATTCAACCAATTTCCTTACTACTTCAATACATCGCCATCTATCCTTCATGATTAACTTTTGATCTTTTATATTGAATTTTCTCGATCGATTTCTTACAGTGTAAATAAAGGTAATCAGCTGTTGTACTCGAATTTATCGTAAAGGAAATCAAGCAGTTTCGTTAGAAATGAATGATTTCGTCGCAAACTACGCTGAGAATCGTTACTTAGGTGATTACCTAAATAATGTCTCGAATTATCGATTCCATACGTTTGCCAACTACAGACGTTAAGCTAATTGGACGATAATTTCCGTGCAGAAATTTACATAATCTTTTTTGTCTTTCTTAATTTCGGTGTTACATTGGAAAACCTCCAATTCCCTGAGAAACTTTTCCCGTAGGAAGTGATTTACCGTTGAATGTAATCAGGGATTTGATTACCTTTATCGTCCTCTTCTTTCATTGCTCTTGGATAAGGCTTTTCAGGCCACGCTGTGTTATTTTCTTTCACTCCATACAATGCAGACATCCTACCTTGTTCTTACATGCCAGTATGCTGCATAATGTTCACTGTAGCTGTCAGTGTAAATCAGCCAGGAGCATAAAGTGCGTTACTTGTTTCAGATATGATTTCATTGTCTTGAATTAAGTCTCCGTTTCCTGTTTGCAGAGGACCAATTAACTGGGTAATGACTTCCTTAAATCTATTGTCACTAAAGAATTCTTTAAAGTTTCTTTTGCCATTTACAGTAATACGGACGTTTATTGTAAATTATCATTCTTTCCCATGCAGATTTACATGATTTACTCCTTCATATTGGTTGATACTCTCTAATTATTGGTTCACGTTTCTTTAGACAACTGAAAAGGGATTCTTCCCACTTAGATGAAGGTATATCAAGATATGAGTTCATTGCATATGACCTAATTGGTCAGCGAGTCTTTCGTCTATTTCTGCTCTGTGTTATATGTGTGTGTGTGTGTGTGTGTGTGTGTGTGTGTGTGTGTGTGTGTGTGTGTGTGTGTGTGTCTGGTAAGTTCACACAGTGATGCAGGCCGCCGGTCCATCCTACCCAAAAAGGATCCAATCTCCTATATATAACACATACAGGAGCTTAACTATTTTTGTCACAGCGAAATACAGTGAGAGGTGCACATGGTATTCTTAGTCAAGGAAACTGTAGGGAAAAAGATCTATTTTCCTAACAAGATTCCCGCGTATTAACATCAGAAATGATTCTCATAGCGAAATGACATTGTGTAAAACACAATTCTTTTCTACACAAGAGCGAACAGCTTTATTGACCATTGGCTTGACAACGAAAGCCAATAATGCTATCCAGACTTATTGAAAAACTTCAATAATACCAATAACACATGCTGATAATATCAGTTCACGAGAAGCGAAAGCTTACTCCAAGATTTCTAGTGGACATTCGTTAAGAGGACAAGATCAACATTTCATCAACATTAACAGAAACTCTTGAAAGATCAAACGAAGCAGTTGTTCAGAGAATAATGGAAAGAGAAGACAGTGTTCCATGAAGATTAAGGCCAATATTCAACTTCGTTTTCTGTTTATCTGTCTGTCCGTCTATCTGGAATAGAATCCTTCCATCATCACAGAATACGTAAGCGATGCAGCAAACGGTGACGAAGAGACAGCCGAGGTGCAGCATCAGCCAGCGCCGTCTCACTAGACACCCAGTGAACCACAAACGTGATTTACGCCCCTAATTCATCTGGTTGTAGCCTGACCTCGCCTGCAGGTGTAAGCCAATTGATTACATTTGGTGGCCTCAAGCAAGGCTAGTTAGAGAAGTCAGGTGTGTGTCTTGATCTACAATGAGAGCTTGACTTAATATCTTGTGCTATTCTTGGTGTTATTGTCTTCTTTAAGTGCTGATCTTTGTAAGTGCTTCTAAGTAATGCTGTTAACCTGTAGTGTAATAAGATTCCATGTTGTATAAGATTCATTTTGTTAAGCATTACCTAAAGGTGTATATCATAAGGTGTAGACAGACGACTGTTTTTCTTCATTAAAGGTGTACTTCCCGTGTGTATATCCTTCAACGTTTGTTAAACGTTTTCTTATGAATTAGATGTATACTTTCCATAGAACTAACTTATCATCTACTATCCAGAAAGTAATGGTAATGGTATAGTACAATGCATGGAAATCATTCAGATCAATGTTCCTAACCTTATGGCCTGATAAGTGTTGTTTTTTCTAGTCAGAGATACTGGTGGTAGAGGTTCTATGTCAAACACTGAACAGAGTTATAAAGAAATCTTTTACTTTGCTGCGAACGTGAGCAAAGATACTCACAAGTGGAGAAGATGACAGAGAGAGGGACAGATATCAAATGGTTCGTCCTCTAAGCAATTCTGTGCGGTAGCCTTACTAAAGATTACAGACAAGTGGTGCGGTGTCCTGTTAATCTACAAGTGGTGTTGTAGCCAGGCTACTTCGTAGAACCGTTTCATCTGAATGGTGCAAACTCCTTTCGTCCTTGTGTCGGGGATACTACTCCTTAAATGCCAAAATGTCTCGTTGCTGCCATTAGTATTAACGCTGTATCTTAAGCTAATACCTAAAGTTGCTTTATCTACAGTTTTCCATGGTGACCCTCTACCCAACCTGCTCTTTAACTGATACTAAATTTAGAGTGCTCCAGAGTGACATATCTTCCCTGTCTGCTCTCTCAGTAGAACTTACAACAAGGTTTACCTTCTCTTGTTAAATACCCCAGCCATAACCTTCGCTAAATATACTGGTAAGCAAGGGCTGTCAAAGTTGAGAAAAAAAAAAACGTTTAACTAAATAAGAACATTATAAACAAGAAGTCAGAGTTGATTTTCCATCCCAGATGCTTAAGCTCACTCTGGGGGTCTGTTGACTGTGTATTGCAGCAGTAAATATGAGTAAAGACCTCTGGAGGGACACGCATTTTTGCTGTGGAAAATCATGAGCCTAAGTGGAGGCAAATTACATGCAATCTGCGTTTTAGAAATGGGAGGCACATGTGTTCTGCGAATAGATTAATTCTACTTTTATACCTACATACAAAACATATATGTGTGTGTGTGTGTGTGTGTGTGTGTGTGTGTGTGTGTGTGTGTGTGTGTGTGTGTGTGTGTGTGTGTGTGTGTGTGTGATCATACTTCATTTCTTTTATCATAGTTCATTCTTCGATCATACTCACTATTCCATCATACTTCACTGTTCGATCATACTTCATTTCAGATATCGATCTTTGATTCAGTGTTTTTTGATATTCTCTCTCTCTCCCTCCCTCCCTCCCACCTACCACACACCGTTTTCATTTTCCTGCACATGACTTCAATTTCCTTCCCCAGTTCCTGGAAGCCTTGTGCTCACTCGGGGGTAAAATCGCATTACCCTTAGGAGGTAATATCCTCACTTTCTGATCCGTTCTAACGCACTCTTTTATTAACTTATCTCTCGTCCCTCCCTTCGACTAGAAACGAAGAAAACGGGAGTTGATCTCAATGATTCAACGAAAGAGTATTGGACTTCTTTCGACTCACCCTGTAGACTTGATGGTTTCTACCTGTTACATATTTATCATAATACACAAAAGTCAAGAACATATCTTCATGAGATGTGTTTTCCATCATGCCATGACACCTTGCTGCAGTATAATTTCAGTATACTTCTCATGTGAGTATAGATATAGGCTATATTCGTCAATTTAGGGTGCTATATAGTTCTAAGACATGAGACATATCGGTTGTGATATAGACAGACAACATAGCATTATTTCATTTACGTGACGCGGGACGATACACCTTCTATCGCATCAACTGCAGTGCATTGTCTAATCAATTTATCCCAAGTTGATGCTAAATCTCTTAATACATACCGGTGTTTTAAGCTTGGCTGTAGCCTAAGAGAAAGTACAGCCCATACTCTTAAAAGACCTCCAAACTTACATGAGCCTTTTATAAACATATGCTGATAACTTTGATGCTAAAGAAGACAACCTTAACTTTAGTGTTAGACGCTAGGGTCAGTGAACATTATGCGAATACGAGCTTGTACGCTGACTTTGTTATCCGGCGAGAAAAGCAACCGCCAGCTGAGGATTACATCGGCTTTGCTGGTAAAATGCGTTGGCGTTTTGTATACAGGACTGTAAATGACGATTCCCTAGCTTGTGTGTATGCGTCTATGACCGTCAGGACTTCTTCTGTCCCCAGGTCATCACTGGCCGAGTGGACGCATGAGGGAAGTTGTGACCTTTCGACCAATACCTCCCAAGGGCGTAATGTTAAGAGAGAGAGAGAGAGAGAGAGAGAGAGAGAGAGAGAGAGAGAGAGAGAGAGAGAGAGAGAGAGAGAGAGAGAGAGAGAGAGAGAGAGAGAGAGACGTGGATTAATATGTCGTGAGGTTTCAAGGGGAAGACGAGAGGTGTCAGGTTCTCCAACAACAACCACGTCAGCTTCTGCCACTAGTGGTATAGCTCCCTCTCTTTTCCCCTTTTCCATCTACTCCCTCCCATCTTCTCTCTTCTTCTGGCCACCGTCAAGACTCGGTGGTCAGGTTCTTGTATTCATTATTACACTTATACTCACTAAATATGTAGTGCAATACGATCATACGAAACACTTACAACAGGTACGGCTTCTCTGCGAGCACCGCTCGTATACTCACAAGGAATGCTGAAGATAATAGACGATGGGTTGAATGAATGAGTGGATTCTGCCTCATTCCTTCAGTCTGATTACGATGAGGAAGGGAATATGAAGCCCCAGAAGACACGATGATGAAGAGCTTACGCGTGTTCGACAAGCATCGATTCCCAACCAGCCACTAGGAAGCAAGCGTGATCAACCCGGGATCAATTCCTTCTTACGCACCAACTCAACTTTGCTCATTGACGTCAATGGGGAGGAATTTATTGGTATAAGTTTTGAGACTTGATGAGTATTGTGAGGGAGTTCACTGTATGATAAGTACATACGTATCGATGTTTGGTTTTGGGTGGTTCTTAGAGATGATGGCGCTTCGTAGTCTCAGCTGGTGGCCTGTAACAAGAGTTTTCAAACTTTTGGAAGTCGAGGAACTTTCTCACTCCCTCACGAAATACCTCACAAATCCCTATCAAGCCTTCGCGGAATCCTTAAGGTTTTGTAAGATCCAGTTTGGATAACCCCTGGTCTTCGGTGCTCAAAAGACATTTTGTCTTGTGGAAATCCATTTATGGTAATGCGCATATCTAATCATCTATGGCTCCATTGGTTTGAAGTCTTGCTCGTCTGTGTTCATGTAGATACCTATTCTGGTTTCAGATGTGAATTCATTTGAATTTGGTTGTTCCTGGTGTCCACTAACACTAGTGTAGTGAGGAACTGTAGTCGTAATCATAAGGTATAATGAATCAATACAAGAACGCGTGATAAATCTGTTCTTTTTTGAGATATGACGATCCTTAAAAGAACAGAGAAAAAGATTATAGAGATTTTGGAAAAATATAGAATAGAATGCTCACAACAGACTCAAGGATCTAATTCAAAGAAAGTATGTTTTCTGACAACAATCAATATCCTTGATATCCTTTTTCAAAGGAGCTCTCTCTCTCTCTCTCTCTCTCTCTCTCTCTCTCTCTCTCTCTCTCTCTCTCTCTCTCTCTCTCTCTCTCTCTCTCTCTCTCTCTCTCTCTCTCTCTCTCTCTCTCTCTAAACCACTAACCCACCCACGTCAACGACCCACCACACTCCTCCACCTCAGGAACATATGAAAGCACAATGCAGCGTCCAATTATTTTCCCCGACACAAACTCCTCTGTAAACTGCCAGAGACAGGGCTAATAATGACACCAACTTCTCTCATAAACTTGAACTGTTACCGTTAATAGGCAAAGTTTAGGGAGTCGTTGATAGGTCGTTAATAATTCCTACCGTCACTCGTTGTTAGCAAGTTACTGTAGGCTGAAGTTGATATTGTAAGACGAAAACTTGACATCCAATTGCACGTTATATTTGGCGTCTTCTTCGTAGCGTTAATTAGCCGGTATGGATATATCTCATGAATAAATGAAATATCTATATATTCTTCACTTTAAAAGAAAAAAATCGCCCTCACATCACTAAACATTGACCTTTGGTAAAGCCTTCGTCATGATCGTGTAATAAAGATTTACAAGTTCAGTATTACATTTTTTACATTACTAGTAAGATATCTCCACTTCTTTTTGTAAAACATCTTACCCTCATTAATATGCAAACTTTACATTCTTAATGAGAGAAGTACGCAATGCTGAAGTGAGTAAAACCATATATATATATATATATATATATATATATATATATATATATATATATATATATATATATATATATATATATATATATGTACTACCTAAACTTAGCGGCTAGGCAAACTTAGAATCCAGTCTTACCAAAAAATAAACGCGAATGAATGAACCTCTGTCTTAACAATGTGACTTTTCTGGTAACAATGTTTCATTCGTCTTTAGTCTTCTTCTCTTCCTCCAACTCTCATCTGTTTCCTCTCCCGCGTTTATCCCTCCGTAGCTGCACTCCATCCCGACACTTAACGAAGTATTGAACCATTCGGAAATGCTGAGAATATTTCTCCCACTGAGAAAAGGAATGAGATGAGTAAAATGGATTTTCCTGAGAATGAGAAGGAGAGGCAGAGAGAGAGAGAGAGAGAGAGAGAGAGAGAGAGAGAGAGAGAGAGAGAGAGAGAGAGAGAGAGATGCTGAGGGGTTTTAATTAGAGAAACTGAAAGGGTGACAGACACGGTGGCACAAGTAAGATTAATAGAACACTGGAGACGGACGCGGGGAGAGTAATGAGATGAAATTATGAGGGCGGAGTGAGTGATGAGAAGGGGTTTTCAGCTCAGGAGGTAAGGTGGAGATGAGCACGTTCGCCTTACATGCAAGAGTGTGGGTGAGAGGCTTATCAGCCAGCCAAGACTATAATGCTGGAAAGAACGACTTCTATTTTTATCAGAGCTCTGGCTTCAAAAAAAGAAAAAAAAAAAGAGGAAAAGATAACGGAGAAAATTTAGAGAGAGAGAGAGAGAGAGAGAGAGAGAGAGAGAGAGAGAGAGAGAGAGAGAGAGAGAGAGAGAGAGAGAGAGAGAGAGAGAGAGATCATACAAGCGCATATGCTTACAATCGTATCTCAAATGGATTTACTTTTTTATACATTTCTTTAATGTATTCCTTCATAGCGTATAGCTGAAGGTAAAGCATTGTATCATGCAAATAAATCCTCATAGAGTGTGCTTGTTAACTGAGTTTATTGCTACATATTTCTTTGAAGTTGTTACTTTTTGTTTACTTGTTATTCCCTGGTTATTTTGCTATCGTTACAAATTAGGCAATGTAGATATCATTTCTCTTAATCATATCCATTTAGCCAATTAGCCATCATAAACTTGCAATTATTTCTCAAAATAATAATTAAATGTCTATGTCCTTCACCCTCCAATTTAGCTGTTATTTCAGTTAACTCAGTAATTCTTTAACTTTCTGTGCTATTACGCAGATAATTAGGGGATTATTATGTGCTGTTTCTCATGTGTAGAAAGGGAAAACCATGTATTTTACTTCGCACTTATAATAGGAGTGCAATGCAGTGGCTTTCGAGAGTCATTCCTATCTAGCTCTATCACCATAGGGTTACATCTATTTCCTCTCAGTAACACGAAGGGCCTCTCATGTACTGTAACCTTCCGTCTAGTGAATGTGTTGTCGTGAACGGCTTTCAGAGACACTACCAACACCAACCAACAACACCAGACCCCAGGGAATAGCTCCCTAACCCCGTCTTCCGTGGGTAAGACATTACTTCACCTTGCGTTGACGCCAAGTCTGAGTTCGAGGTTTGGTTCTGTTCGAGGTACTTTCAAGGTCTTGGAGGAGAAAGGAAAAAATAGGAGTATTGATCCTCGTACATAAGACTAATATTGGAGTATTTGTTGACGACCTTTACGTACATGGGTTTTCGTACGTTTTCTTTTTTTCCTGTCATGTTGTAGATTAAGAACTCTTCATCATGCAACTCGAGTTCCTGTTACAGGTGATGAATGGACCACACTACTCACACTAGCTGTAGTTTCATGACGTTAGAAATTACAGCATAATGTAATCATGAAACATTCGTGGAAAAAATGCTCATTTTCTTTACAAGGGACCACAGAAAATCTATATCGGTTACATGACTAGAAGTGAAATTTCTGTTCTTGCTCTCACTGACTAATTTGTTTACCCTCTCTCTCTCTCTCTCTCTCTCTCTCTCTCTCTCTCTCTCTCTCTCTCTCTCTCTCTCTCTCTCTCTCTCTCTCTCTCTCTCTCTCTCTCTCTGGTATTGTGGCTCTATACCGAACATTTCATACGCAAAACAGTGAATAACGTAATGGCAGGTGGTATTACAAACGGTATAAAAAGAAACCTATATATATATATATATAGTGTTACCGAAGGAAAAAAAATAAGAATGAAACAATGTATTACTTTAACCTGAAGGTAATTCGATTACGAACAGCATTTTTTGAGGAAAACATTTTCATATATACAAAGAACTCAATCACTGATCCAGTCTTCTAAGTCTAGAAATACTTTTTAAACTCGTGGTCCCCTTAAAGACAGCAGCTGAAATTACCCCACTAATGAGAGTTGGATACGTAAAGTCAGTGTAATCATCAAGCCTGGTCCCAGGTAGGTACAATGTCTCTTGGAGCCACACATAATCAACTTTAAATTGCTAATCAGAACACCTTTGAATTCATTATCACCTTGGTATTGGGAATCTTGACAAAGGAAGTGATGAATTCCAGGTGTTAAGACATGGACCCGAGGGGAATATTTTCTGAAGAGACAATGAATATATTCTCATGAATTGAAGAAGTTGAGTCAATTACTTTGGGATGTCACTGAAACCTATTGTAACTCACTGATTCACTGTCTGCTGTGAGTATGTACTCTCTCTCTCTCTCTCTCTCTCTCTCTCTCTCTCTCTCTCTCTCTCTCTCTCTCTCTCTCTCTCTCTCTCTCTCTCTCTCTCTCTCTCTCTCTCTCTCTCTCTCTCTCTCTCTCTCTCTCTCTCTCTCTCTCTCTCTCTCTCTCTCTCTCTCTCTCTCTCTCTCTCTCTCTCTCTCTCTCTCTCTCTCTCTCTCTCTCTCTCTCTCTCTCTCTCTCTCTCTCTCTCTCTCTCTCTCTCATATACACTTTCTCCCTCATTTAGCACATCTATTTCTGCTATACAGGTCTTCATTTCTTTATTGAGACCCCACGTGTTCAGAGGTCTTGACTAACTCACGTTAATTATCTCCTAAGAGAGAGAGAGAGAGAAGCCATCATAAAAGTTGTATCTTGCCTCATTACCGTCCTAAATGGTCATTAAGCTATGATAAATAGACACTCGGGAGACCAGTGGAGGCAGCCAACTATCACAAATATATACTTAAACGTCCTTGAGCTTCCTGGTGAGAAGGTACCTGATATTAAACGTGTAATTGCTTGAAAAGTGAAACCTTACTCCACAGTGGCAAACGTGTCCATAGGAGAGTTTAAGTGAAAAAAAAGATAAATATGAGGTCTCGAAAGAGAGGAAAGGAGAGAGAAAGAGAGAGATTTGATTAAAGAATATCTTTGAACTTTTTTCTTTTTCTTCGGATTATAAATATCTAACATAACAATCTTATCTTCATCAGTCTCAGTTCTAATCTAGTATGATTCGAAATGATTTGTTATCCATTGATGTCATGATATTATCAAAGACACATGCGTTCAAGCAACACTCGGCTTCCTTTTTGTCTTTGGCTGAAGAACACTCAAGACAACACACGCGTGAGTAAATAGTTCCCTTCATCCTCTCCACGTTTTCTTAAAGTGTGTCTTGACATCATTTCATGTAATATTACGCAACTTGGGACCCAAGTATCTTTCAGCTTTATATATTAATGACGTTTTTTTTCTCTCTCGACTCTTTGTTCACCTCTGTTCCCAGAGTTGAACGGAATTACATCTTCCCAAACAGCTGAACGATATTGCACATTCCCTGGAAACGTATTTCCAGTTATTAGTTAATCCTCTGGAAACTTGTTCCAGGAAGAATGAATCTCTCGTTGGTAATGGTAACTAGCCTATATCTAAGGTGGGTCATCAACGGAATGACACAGATATCGACCATGAATGAAGAAACACAATTAAGGAAGTTGATACCTTAAAAATCAAGGTTGGGGTTAAAGGTTACTCCAGTGAGGTCGAAGACTGGACTGCCGAGGTCAAGGCTTGTAACAATGGACTGCCGAGGTCAAGGCTCGGGTCAACATCGTGCTCAATTAATGTAAAGTCGTGTTTGAACATTATACCAACGTGCACAAAGACTCGTACGAAATATTTCATGAAAAGAAAAAATATCTTTTTTGAGAAAAGAACACAGCTGGGTAAAATGTACTTAGCGATAATGATTGAAGAAATTAATCTTTGATGTTAACCTTTTGCGGTTCAGAGGTTCATTACTTGCACAAATTTAAAGTTCAGCAGTTCGGTCCCTGGCCGCCAGGGGAGAGAGAGATGTCCAACCCATGACAGACACACACACACACACACACACACACACACACACACACACACACACGTCTCCCCGAGGCACAATCCTTTCAAAGATCAATGGTTTGCACTCATCAAAACGATATAAATCCTTCCATTACTTAGATACTTTAACCAAAATCAAATTTTCTGATACATCAAAACACTGAAAACGTAAAGGAAGAAATCGTGTAATCACCGCATATAGCAAAGTAATATACAAATGCAGATAAAATGTAATCTCCCTAGGATTATTTTGCCTAAGCAGCAATAAAGGAAATAATTACCTTTATTCAAATCAGGGTAAAAAAAAGAGCTAATCAGAGAGGTAGCCATAATAGATTAAAACGTAATTACAACTGATAACGATACATCTAATGTTAATACAAATTACTGAATATAAATTGATTTGGCCTTTAATCGAACATGAAATTTGCTAAATGTATCTGGTTCATATGCATACCCTCATCCCCTCCGGACAAACCCATGTATTAATGATTATGAGATTATGAATATTGTCCCACTGTCACTGTATATGTATACTGACATATCCTGTGCATCTGTATCCTGCAAGTCTGTATATCACATTTCTATGAACATCTATCTGTTTAACTATGGCTGTAGCGGGTTGAGAGAGAGAGAGAGAGAGAGAGAGAGAGAGAGAGAGAGAGAGAGAGAGAGAGAGAGAGAGAGAGAGAGAGAGAGAGAGAGAGAGAGAGAGAGAGAGAGACTAATACGTTCGAAAACATTTTCTTGAGCCAAAATGAACATAATCGCACGGCATGTGATCCTCTCCTCAGCTGATCATCTTCATTTGGCCTGGAAACGTGACAACACAAAAAAAAAGAAAGAAAAAACTACAATAATTCTAGTAATAACACACACACATACACAGTTGTCAGAAGGTGGCAGGTGGAAGAAAATCTCAACCTCTTATTGCTGTCATTACTCTCGCTAAAGTTAATGGCGCAAGCATTCGTTCCCCTGGCTTTACCCGCAGTTCTTTGGGTGGGAGCCATTTATTTCCCAGGCAGAACCCAACTGCAATGGCGAAAGCTGTTCTAATCCTGTTTGATGCGGAATCACGAACAGCCACATTGGTCCGTCCTTCTATAGCACGGACCGTTGTACTGCTGATCATGTCTCATATCACGGACGACGCCACACTGTTTGTACGTATCTGTGAAGGATGTTTGTAATGATCCTGTCATGTGACACGGACATAGTACTGTTCGTCCTTATGTATGAAGACTACTTATAATGGTTTTGTCAGTTATCACGGACACCAGACTCAGTGTGTCCTAATGGACCAAGGACAATCGTATTAATCCTACCATGTACATATACAGTGTGGAAAAGATCTCCCTAATTGCAATCAGAATTCAGAGTCTTCACCCAGGTGACAAAATACGCATTTTTGCAAAAAATAACGTATCCACCTTCACAGGAGAGGGTCGTTCTCTCTCTCTTTACGACCTGATATACAAAAATTGGAAATTGGGACAAGTGTTTCTATCCATCATTAATATTAAACACAGTTGTTTTGTATGTCAAAGACGAAGCCAAATCAGAGGAGAGATGTGAGAATGAATATATATAGTAAGCATCACCGTGTCATGACTAACTCAAACTGTTGACTAATATTTCACCTCTTAATTAATGACATTACTTAGAAATAAGGGACTCCTTCATGTGTTAACACGTCTTAACCACGACGGTGTGAACCTAAAGGGGTCATGTCAAAGCCATCATTGCTGGACTTCCGTGTTCCAAGTCTGTATCATAGAATCATTTATGCAACCAATAGGATTTTTATTATTTCCCAGATTGATTCTCTTGGTCTTAGCCTGTGAAACTGTCAGCGAATGCCAGAATAGATCATAATGGAATAGTGTTGGACAGAAGACCTGGCGTACGTATGAACATATTATGGCGTTACCGGGCTCCGCCCACTCGAGGTTACAATGCTAGTGAAAAGTCATCTTTTGGCGAGGATGAAGCCCCGGGAGTAGAGCCTCGTCAGAGAACTTTTCATTGCTTATTACATTTACTTACCATTAGAAGTATCGCTGCCTTCAACCCCAAAAGCACTTATAAAGGGCTACTTATAAACAAAGCCAATAAGATAGTATGTTTATTTATCGTCTAGAAGTTCCCTAAATCTGCTTTTATCTCCTTATCTTTTTTTTCCCCATTTCCTATCACCCTCATATCTATGACTTGAGAGAGATGGTAGAAGGGGAATATTTTATGATAAGTCTGGACATATTGCTATTTCGCGTGGAAATCGTAGAGATTAGAGTTATTTCTCGGTACACTTGCCCTAACCACTGCTGTCAGATTACATTATTGATTCCACCCATTTCAGAAGAGGATATACACATATAGATTTTTTTTCTCTCCCAAAAATTCTGTTGAATAAGTTTACGGTTCTCACCATATTACCTCCTCAAGCACCTGTGTAATGTGTGTATATGTCATTCAGCTGTGTACAGATGTGGCTGTTGCTTTGTGTATTTTATGGTTCCTCTGTATGTCCTGTTGATGGATCTTTAAATAATCAACCACCTCTACGCATATTTCGTTGCTGCTGTGCGTATATTTTGCAAACGCTCTGTGTGGTATTGTACTGCTCTAGGTAATTCATGACTGTTATATGTGTAACTGAGAGTGGACGCTCTGTATGTTATCACTCTCCTTCTCGTAATTTGTAACTGTTATATGTGTGTACTGTGAGTGGATATATATACTGTGTGTGTGTGTCTGTGTGAAAATGGAAGAATTTATGGTACATCTAGTCTCATTTGGATAATTCACTGAGCATGGAACGAAGTGAAAAACTGGGAAATGCCATTTTCACTTAGAAATTCACGTTAAACACTCATTATACATCAAAAGTTATATATGCAGATATTGTTCTACTTCCAAAATACTTTCAAGTGAAGCCAAACATGTAAATGTAGTGAATGAGAATACAGTCTTCATCTATATATACATTACAAGGCCGATCACCCGTACGATCTGTAAGATAAAAAAAAAGAAGGTTGATTGATTCTGGTTCTTAAATCTCAAAAAAGAAGCCCAAAAGCATACAATGCCACCTCAGCAATGCCTACAAAGGGTCTGGTTCACTTTAGGAATAAAGCAATGACATAAAACACCAAACATTACGGTAAGAATAAACAGGAAGACCATAGAAGAAACGAAATTAGAGAATAAACTGGACAAATCTTGTGTTTATTCAGGAGGCAAGATTTGGACCCAAGAAATGTGAAATGAATTACCCAAGGCCATGTAGAAGTATACCTGCCCTGAAATATACGAGAGGATTAGCAACTACATTCTTGGCTATATTAGGACAGATCAGGTCTAGCAGTCCGTGATATACGGTAAGATTAGTAAGATTAGTACAGTTACCGCGTTAGCAGTGGTCACACCCAGGCGTAAAGATAAATGGCTCTGGCCACAACGAATCTTACGTAATGCCAGATAAAGAAAAATCCCAAACATTAAGATTAACCCAGAGTGATGACATCTATAACTTGTACAGTTTCTACGCCAAATGCGTTTCTTATAAGATGATCGAGTCGTTTTAGAGATGTTGTGTGTTTGTGTGTGTGTGTATATATATATATATATATATATATATATATATATATATATATATATATATATATATATATATATATATATGGAACAAGAAAAAAGAGCCAAATGAGGATTTCTTCTCGAAAACCCAGGATAAGAAGGGAGAGACAAGTGGTATGTTTAATGAGGCACGTGGATGTCTCTCTCTCTCTCTCTCTCTCTCTCTCTCTCTCTCTCTCTCTCTCTCTCTCTCTCTCTCTCTCTCTCTCTCTCTCTCTCTCTCTCTCTCTCTGGCTTCAACGCGCATCGGTTCAGCTGTTTTACCTACCCTAAAAAAAAATATGAAATGAGGGTAATTTGTATTCAGTAACTGACCAGAACCTGATAAATGTTTTATGGTGCGGGAGCTTCTCAGTCCTCCAACAGCCTCTGGTCGTGTCGGTAAATACATTACTCCCTTCCTGAAATAATGTACTTAAATTTTGTACATTTATTATCCATAGGTTTTCACGGGTGGAACGGATCTTCTCTTTTATTGTATATTTGCCCACTTTTCTTTTTTTTTCTTTTCGTTACGATCGTAATAATCTTTGTGGTATTATATATATGTATATACATATATAAATTGAAGGAGAGAGAGAGAGAGAGAGAGAGAGAGAGAGAGAGAGAGAGAGAGAGAGAGAGAGAGAGAGAGAGAGAGAGAGAGAGAGAGAGACAGACAGAATCGTATCTTTACATTCTGTGAATCGGCAGTTCAAAAATAATCCTGTGAGACTTGAAGCCAATCCTTTCTCTTATCATATCAAATGATATCTGATGACATGGGTTATATTTGCATCTAATTGCCCCAGTATTGTATGACCAGTCAGAGATGTGTTAATACGACAAACAGGAAAATTAATGGAAATTAATAAAACAGGTGCTGGGATCTCATTAAATTTAGTCAGACTGTGAATGAAAAATCAAACGATTCCTAGTATACATCACACTGTAGTTTAATTTGAATTCTCTCTCGCCAAGGTTCTGATATATCAGCTGATAGACAAAAAGAAAAGATATCAGCTGGTGTGTCTGCACATTCAGAATTACCAGCGAGATGGATAGTAATTATTTTCTTCTCTGCCTTTTTCAGAAGGGAACTAAAGAGGCACTACTCTAGCCAGCCATGTTCGTTTTCCTTTGCAGGCACCACATGCGCTGCGTTGTGTCAGAGGTCAAGCCAGACAGCTCAAGAGATTTAGAGAGAGAGGGAGATTTAGAGAGAGAGAGATTTAGAGAGAGAGAGATTTAGAGAGAGAGAGAGAAAGAGAGAGAGAGAGAGAGAGAGAGAGAGAGAGAGAGAGAGAGAGAGAGACAGACAGACAGACAGACAGACAGACAGAGACAGAGATTTAGAGAGAGAGAGAGAGAGAGAGAGAGAGAGAGAGAGAGAGAGAGAGAGAGAGAGAGAGAGAGAGAGAGAGAGAGATTAATGAAGGGACAGGGAGAGTTCCTCCTTAATCGAAACTTCCTTTCTTTCAAGACATACAACAGTACCTCAGTAACGTAGGGAATTAAGACCGTCGGCCGATCTAGCCTTCCAACTAATTGCCAACATGACAAGTTAAGCGCTCTGTGACTGCCCAAATTTGGCACCTCGGCGAGGGTTAAGGCAAGCGCACCAATGAGCTGGTGCAATGTTCATGGCACAAAAGAGCGAAAACAGTAGATTTTCTATCGGTGGGACGCAGCAAATTGATTTCCAGCAAAGAAGATATCCAATAAGACATTTCTACATAAAGAGAACACTCTAAATATACGATGCTTTAGCACCGTTTCACTTGCATTGCTTATCCTCATAAATGTCGTAGTGGAACCTAGAATTTAGCTAAATGAAATCACACAAGTCCAACTA
>NC_092229.1:51696430-51723930 GCF_036320965.1 Panulirus ornatus | reverse complement strand
TAACTGGTTTATGAGTTTCCTGAAGCTTTGAGCAATGCATCCCAGGCACGCGCGCCAATACTCGGGCAGATTCTAAGGCAGGAATCATCTGTGGAGATCGAACCAGACCACAGTTACGAGGCGGCGGTTCCCACGGCAAAGTGCAGGGAGGCATTTGAATGGCATGGCAGGTTGGGGTGTGGGTTTGTGTCTGGGCTGGATGCAACTGGGACAAGCCTGATGGGGACATCATTAACCACCCAATTCCTCCCCTGTGCTAGCAGAACGTGACCCCATTATACAAGCACTAGATCCAGTCGGCTAAAGAAATACAATTTGGGTATAAATCTTAATTGTTCTTGATGATATGTCTATGTGAACTCGTCTCTTTTCCCTTTCCTTCTAATAGTTCTTTCTGAGCACTGAACTTCGAAAACCCACTCCTCTTCACACACAGGGATACTGTTCCACACAAACTGTCTTCCTACCTTCCTCCCCCAAACATACAGCTCACATATTGAATTATGCATTGCAACAAGTTCTCACAATGGCGTTGAGGTTAACCCGGACATGTTACGAATGGTGTTTTTTCTCTGCTAACAAGTGTGCTCTGGTGAGTAATGAAACTTTTGTGACGTGGCTGTAGAAAAAGAGACTCCTGACATTCGGATCAGAGTTCATCCGATGAAACCGATGACTATATGTCGTATAGAGGTTTACTTATTATCAATTTGAAGTTTTTGTGTGTTTATAGGCCACCGTATATCATATATGATGTTATGTCTTTGTCATAAGTGGTCATAAACTAGACAACATAACCCTTCGCCTCCATCTTATTCCCTAAGCCTGGGTGAAGGAGTTGCTTTCCATAGGGATGGCTTCCCCTTCTTCTTCTCCTCTGTACACAAACTGTGTGTACAGAGTCCCCGTTTGTTCACTGAAGAAAGACCCTTAGGCCCAAAGGATGACAAACCCACCGCCACTGTCTCTCTCTTTCTCTCTCTACAAGCAGGACTTCAAGGCTTGTGTTTATTTATCTCAGACGGATTCCACACACGAGAGAGAGAGAGAGAGAGAGAGAGAGAGAGAGAGAGAGAGAGAGAGAGAGAGAGAGAGAGAGAGAGAGAGAGAGAGAGAGAGAGAGCTAAGCGCAACTGCTACTACATTCCTCTTTCATGCTCTAATACAGAGAGGCTCCAAGGGAATTGGGCTTTTGTCTGGCGCTATTGTTGATTCACATACACCAACAACAACGAAGTCACGGGAGGAGGGTATACATGGTCACCTTCAGTCTCATGGGTCAGTAAAGAAAATGTTGTTTTTTTCATCTCTGTATCTAACAATCCCATTTCTCTCATCACAATTTCATCACCGTGTCTACGAAGCTGACTTACTGTACCGTCTACTCTCAAGCCGTGTTCCTCACCTACATCATTATGTCTAGTGTAACAAGATCTCTAACCCTCTTGCCTCTGGTAATATAATCAATGTAACTAAGTCAACCATGTCCCTTCTTAACCTCTCTCTCTCTCTCTCTCTCTCTCTCTCTCTCTCTCTCTCTCTCTCTCTCTCTCTCTCTCTCTCTCTCTCTCTCTCTCTCTCTCTCTCTCTCTCTCTCTCTCTCTCTCTCTCTCTCTCTCTCTCTCTCTCTCTCTCTCTCTCTCTCTCTCTCTCTCTCTCTCTCTCTCTCTCTCTCTCATTATGGTCATTGCGTTTCACTCGTCTTCTCCCTACAAGGGGAAATATGATATATCCAAAACAAGCATTACGAATACCCTTATTACCATAGTAACCCATTACCTCTAGCCTCAAGAAACCCAATATACTGTACGTGTACAGTTACCTGCTCCTGTAAACGTCGAGCGATAGCGGCGAAGGCAGTCGGCAGTTTAAAGTGCCTCCCGTCTCCAGTGGAGTGGTAGGCAGGATGTAGTGCCAATGACAGCTACTTAAAAACACAATGGCTGGCATCAGGGACAAAACAGTGCTACGCTCTCAGTGGGTTAGTGTGGGGAAATGACAAGAGGCTCATGCTGCGGGAGGAGGGACGAACTTCACCTACAGTTGTGTAGGGAGTTTGGGCCGTGTGTCAGTGGAACGGATATATTGCCAGAATGAATATATGTAGATATATGACACGTACACATATCTGTGTCGAGGGAATTATTCCTTGTTGTGTCTGTATTATCAAAGTAATTGCTGTTACGTCGGTACTAAAGGTAATTTAAGTGACGCAGAGATCTACTTAGAATTATTTTGAGAGGTCAAAGTTAACCTTATCTTTCGTCATACATATGTGATTGTTAGAAATACATAGAGTAATCCATACGAGTAATCTGGTTTGATCTGTACAGATAATTGATAGATGTGGATCAACTTCTGAGGCTATCAGTTTAGAGTTGTGATAATTCAGGAATTATATAAACAGCACTGGAAGTGTATAAGGTGAAGGTGTACTTTCTGTGGTGGGTTAAAGACTCTTGTGGATTCAGAAGCTACGCGAGGCATGCACAGAATACCAATTGGTGCCTGGAGTTTAGTGTGCTGGTCTTAGCGCAGAAATATGGTCTCGCAAGTATATGATAATAACAACTGGTCTTACCATAATTTTAGGGCTTATTAAGATATTACTCAGTCTTCTATAAATACTAAATAGCTAGAAACGATACCTCATTATTTCGTCCATTGCAACTAATTGTATGATATGAGAAAGCTAAAGGCGCCTTGAATGGGGTACATTTGGAGCCTTAGTCCCATTAAATGAGAATGCAGTCAAACCGGACAAATTGTGAGAAGTGAGACTGCATACAACAGTGCTCTAAGCATCTGCAAAGAAGGCATCTATATATCTCTATATATATTCACATCTATATATGGACACATTGCTATTGAGAGAGACCTTTCATACTAGTGTCTGTTACGTGTTACCAGGTCATGACCCAACCCTCTGTCTGAGCTAGGATGTAACACCCTACAAGCAGGTGACGAGGTTGTGAGAATGAACACACGGAGGCCTAGCACAACACTGAATCTTCGTCAGATTCCAAGTACCGTGTCTCAAAGTAGAGAATAAAGTAAACATAACCAACAGTCGTTTCTAAACACTTTTTAGAGACAAGGAAGGTAAAAGAAAAAGAAGCTTGAATGATGCACATGATCCGAATACAAAAGGACTGGTTCTTTTAGCAAAATATAAGGTAAAATAAGGCTACTTCTCTGTGATGTTGGCTACCATCACTACAACCTAGTCACCAAGCACTTGTTCCCCACTTCAGTGAAAATAGGAAATAGAACCTAAATTCGAGATAAAGTCTAGCCTCAAGAGATTCAGAGAGGCTCAATTGTGGTATAAAAGTAACGTGTTTCTCAAACGCTTCCATTATGTACTGAATGGACTGGGGTATTCTCTGGCATTGGGAGAGAAAAAAATCAGGAAAATCCTATTTGCATTTCTTTATCCTTAAAGCTTAAACTCTTAGCTTATTTCTTCTCGCCGTCTGTCTATAAGATTATCCAACACGTTTACCAGAGGTGAAATGAATAAAAGATAGTCACTTTTACATATAAATTTGACATTAGATTATAAAGAAAAGAAAATCCCCTGCGAATCTGAATTCTGTTTCGATACTCCTGAGTGGATGTCTATATTCAGAACAATGATATTGTACACTACATTAGTTTGAACGCTTTTATAATCCTTTTGTCAGTAGGTGTAATTACTGAGCTTTTAGTACTATTAACGTCCACTGAATTTCAAAATGATGATGGATCAAATTGTCTATCGGGAAGATAGACGTCTTTTGTATAAACGTGTGTAAGTTTGCTCATATAATGAGTTAAAAGAAAGCCAGAGAAGGTAGTAATAGTAAATAATGTGTTTGTTGAAGGGTGGAAGTGGACGATTCTTCTCACTGTGGTTGATACTACAAGGGGGGAGTAAATTCAAGGGACCTACCTCACCATTTTCAAATGGAAGAAAGATTAAGAATTCAGTGATGGATGAGGGGTCACTCAGGGCAATTTATATGCATAGGACGAGGGATGATACCACAGAGATGGAAGCAGTTTATATCATAAGACATGAGAGGTCATGTGTGGGTGGAGAACTCCTACTAGATTTAACAGTATGTCTTCAGGTAGGAAGGGGAACGAGGTAAGCTGAAGAAAAATAAGAATATGAAGAAGAAAAGCAAAGCGAGACTCTCCATCAAAGGGATGGGAATTACTGGCATGACTGCATGTAAATGTTGCGTGTGTGTGTGTGTGTGTGTGTGTGTGTGTGTGTGTGTGCGTGTGTGTGTGTGTGTGTGTGGGGAGGGGGGGAGGACCTCAGGGTAGTCACAGGAGTTAGAGGTCTTTGCCTGAGCGTGTGGCCTGAAGGTAATGGAAGAGGACGGAGGGGGGGAAAAAAAAGTAGTGCAGAAAGAAGAATTGCATTAAGACGCAGAGGAACAGAAAGGCTTCTTGACGATACTAGATTATAACGAACACTCTCACTCGCTCAGCTTAGCTGTTGGAGATGACCGACGTACGTGATGAGGTACGTAAGATACTAAGATAGAAGTATATGAAGCCATCCATCATCTAAACCACTTCATAGCTGCTTTCTAACACATCCCATTTCTCTAATGCAGCGACAGGGTATCTAGCCGGTACACTGAGCGATGATGTGTCATTTTTCACAAGTTTGGTCACACCCAAGAACCGGAGCTCTCTATTCTACTACATATTGTCAGGCAAGTATGGTTTGAATTTTGGCAAAATGAAGCCACAGCAACAAAGATAGAATTACTATCTTTAATCCAAATCTTTATGTGAAATACCTTAGCGTTCTCATAGGATCCGGGAGAATAATTCATGATGACATTATCTCTTCTTTTTACAGGCTGTAATTTGATTCAGACTCATTTCGCTCTCACGCTGCGTGAGTCCCATAAATCGTGTTTCGGTCAACAACATAAATATGAGACTTAATGACCGAAAAAAAAAGAAAATGATGACATCAAATTTGTTGTAAGTATCGTCCCACTGAGCTCATGGACCACATTTTTAAGTGGAACGGAGCTACGAAAAAAAAACATTATTAACTTCATAAATGACTGGAATTAAGCTTATTAACACAGTGCGTTTTTTATTTTTGGAGGCTTCGCGTTTTGACGCGATACACAAAATGGATCGGAGAGCAGGGGAGGACTAGGGTGTTCTTGTATATGCTCTGGATTCTGGAGATGAATATATACATTATCAATTCATTTAGAGATTTGAAAATGATAACCATTAAACGCAGACTCTGAAGAGAACATTATTGGTAAAGCCCCAATTAGACAACTAAACCCATTGGCACAAATCTTGCCTCGGAAAATACAGCATAAACAAACTAGATATAACAGGAGGAAAGAGAGATGTAGATAATACAGTTGGGAAGTAGTGCTCCTAAACATGTGTTGTGAAGTACAGACCTGCAGCTTCTAGTAAAGGTAATATATATGTGTATATCAATTTTCTTCGAAAATGAAGGAAGGTCACTTTCGCAAGCTGAAGCCACCAAATGCAGGTGAGAATATAAGGAACATGACCACTAGCCAGCTTGTATTGTTGGCAAAGATTGCATGTGTGGGGCCTTCTTGCCCTGGTTGCAAGATATCACTTGATCTGCTTGGCTGAGCTCAGACCTCGCCAAAGTTCGCTAATGAGACAAAGTCAGGGATATTCTTAAGCTCACGCTGAGGAGACGAAGATTCGGGGAAGATTCTCTATACAGCTCATCATTCATGAAAAAAAGAAAATGAGGATAGCATCTTGTGCTTCAGTTTGTCTGAGCTGATTCAGCTGTATGAAAGACGTCTTCAGTTCCGCCTCAGGGAACAGGTCCTCGAGTACTTCCTTTCAAGGCCAAGGGGAATTAGTGAGCTTGAATGAATGTGGCTCTTGTATTACGAGAAGGAATGCAGCATATGCTGAAGCAAGCCTAGGAGGGCGACAGTGATGGAGATGCTGCGGTGTCTTGCAAATGCTGCACATGAGGTAGTACGTGGAGATATGCTCCTCTCTCTCTCTCTCTCTCTCTCTCTCTCTCTCTCTCTCTCTCTCTCTCTCTCTCTCTCTCTCTCTCTCTCTCTCTCTCTCTCTCTCTCTCTCTCTCTCTCTCTCTCTCTCTCTCTCTCTCTCTCTCTCCCCTCCACGTCCAAATCATGTCGCCTCGGCGCCAATGACAAATGATATTTTGACTTCCACGACTGTAAAGTTATAACCACACAGATAAGAAGAAAAAAAAAGATACATGATGCGTTTTCCAAAGAATCGTACCCCAGAAGTATACCCTTACAGGCACCGGATTGAGTTTGTTATTGCTTCGTGGACAAAGTTCGTTTCTGCTGTTATTGGGTCACGTAGGAAATGGTATATCTCTTCATGGTTCGTTGAGGATGATATGACGTCGCCCTGGTCGAGCTCTTTTGACAATGTTGTTGAATGTCATGGTTAATTTCGACTGGTAAAGGTTGGCGGACGACTATCACACATACGTGCCTGATCCGAGGTTTGGTTGTAAAAGTGATATCTCATCACAACAGAGGTTAGTCTGGTAGATTATCTCTCTCTCGCTTTAATATGGTTGGAAGAATGTTATCTCGTCAGGGTAAAGGCTCTTTGTGAAGAGTATCTTAATCATGGAAAGCAACGCAGTTTCTTATCGTATTGTGGTTGGTGGATCGCTCTTAATTTGAGAGTACGATTTTCTAAATTCAGTTGATAATCAACATAGCAAAAGTCGCTTAAGGGAATGCAATGTCAACATAGCAAAGTTTACGACACAAAGGTTTACGACCTTAAATCAGTACAGTGATCTGAAATCATGGTCACAGTTTCCCTCACTACACAGGTGTGCGTCTTCAACACTCGACTGCGGCATCATTTGACAACTTCAATCTAGAACTCTTTTCAAAATGATCTTAAGCGATCCTCTTTCAGCATCACATTCTCCAACAAGTCTTCCTCCTCTTCTTCTTCTTCTTCTTCTTCTTCTTCTTCTTCTTCTTCTTCTTCTTCTTCTTCTTCTTCTTCTTCTCCTTCTTCTTCTTCCTCGTTGTCCTTCCCCTCCTCCTCCTCCTCCTCATCCTCCTTTTCCATCTTTTGTTCCAATCCTGAGGGCAAAGCGACCAACATAGGATACATATCCACCAAAAGCAGTTATGATGCAAAGACTGTGCGATTCATTTTAGTAAACAGATATCTGGGAATTGAAAGAAGAAAAATAAACACATTAAAGGAAGCTAAGCAATATTACTTAAGCTCTACTCCATATGGAGCAGTGAGCATAGATCGGGATGGCCAGCCAAACAACACTGTCTGAGGACGAGTTATTTGACTTGTAAACATCATTGTCTTTTACATGTCTGAGATATACAGTCCCCCAAGATACGAGACTGTTTACATGATATTCAGAGCGCCGTCTCGTTTCTTGGATCTTCATAACAAAACTCTCTCTCTCTCTCTCTCTCTCTCTCTCTCTCTCTCTCTCTCTCTCTCTCTCTCTCTCTCTCTCTCTCTCTCTCTCTCTCTCTCTCTCTCTCTCTCTCTCTCTCTCTCTCTCTCTCTCTCTCTCTCTCTCTCTCTCTCTCTCTCTCTCTCTCTCTCTCTCTCTCTCTCTCTCTCTCTCTCTCTCTCTCTCTCTCTCTCTCTCTCTCTCTCTCTCTCTCTCTCTCTCTCTCTCTCTCTCTCTCATTACCACCAAACATTTTACACCTCAGCAGCTTCTGTCATTTTTCCCTCGCGAAATTTCAATGAATTTCCATCCGGCCCTTTATATTCAATTTGTCTTAGTTATCATTACTATCATTATCATCATTACCATCATATCGCATATAATCACCAGACATGTGGTAACAGAAGCAATTCTCTTTTTTTTTCAATTATTCAGAACCATTACACAAGGCCTCGAAGCAATTTTTCAGTCTGTAGTAGTGAATTTTGAACCTTTGGAGCCTTCATAAAAATCAGAGTTAAGGGAATGAGTACCAAGGGAATTGAAAAAAGAAGTCAGAGATCGAGTTCTCCTTCAATTATATCATGTTCAAGGGAGGGAATCGGGCCATTACGTGGCTCCAGCCACGGGCAATTTCGTTCACCTCCATTTCCCTCATTTCTTACTGGATTCTTTTCGACTTCACACTTTCCAATCTTGATCAGTTTCTTATCTTTTTCTTTTCCATCTTTTTCCGATTGAGGCTTACTCATGCGGGTGTACATGTAATCGGTATAGACGATATATAGGAAAATATTCTCTTATTTACAGTAATCGTTTTCTCAAGATCTTTAACATGGATGGAATTTGAATAACTTCTCGCGACTCATCATGTGATTTAACTGGTTGAAAGCGATAGGGATTATTTCATGTCGATAGGATTTAAGCTAGGATGCGAAAAGGTATTTCTCTTAATATTCATGCAACATATTCTGAGAGTATAATGTGTCTTTGTGTTACTTGGGGACGGCCTTGTGCTGCCTGATTCATGTATGACCGTTGGCAACTCAAAGAGTTTGGGTCATTGTGGTTCTGTCTCTCTCCCTACACCTCTGTGCTAAGCTCTGGAGACTCATTCTTACACCTGGGACCTGGCATTTATTCAAAAAGTAGGTTTTTTTCCACTTTCTTCAGACTCCTTATGTATAATTCTATCTCTGTTCGCATTGCTACTCTCTCTCTCTCTCTCTCTCTCTCTCTCTCTCTCTCTCTCTCTCTCTCTCTCTCTCTCTCTCTCTCTCTCTCTCTCTCTCTCTCTCCCTAGCCCGCCTTCGTGTCTCCTTTAAAAGGCCACGCCCCCCATGAGAGCTGTTGTCCGTGACCGGAGCCTTCGACATTAAGAAAAGAAATCGAACCTTGCGTGTGTGTGTGAGTGTGTCGATGGATAGAGTGATAGACGTGTGTGAATGTCAATAGATAGAGTGGTTGACGTGTGTGTGTGTGTGTGTGTGTGTGTGTGTGTGTGTGTGTGCCAGGTATCGAGGTGGAACAGCAACAAACTCGACACGAACCTCGCCTTGACACCCAGGAACTTTACATCAGCCATTCAGTCCGTCAGTCAGTCAGTCAGTCAGCCAGTCAGTCAGTCAGTCAGTCGGGGGTTCTGTGCACTAACTAATACACCAGAACATGTGGCTCCCTGGTCGGAATACTGAGCAACATGATGCAGTGTTGGTCACAGATGGATGGCTGGCTAGCTGGCTGGCTGGCAGGTTGGATGTCTGGCTGGCTGGCTGAGTGGATGTCTGGCTAGCTGGCTGGCTGGCTGGCTGGCTGGCAGGTTGGATGTCTGGCTGGCTGGCTGGCTAGCTAGCTGGCTGGCTGGCTAGCTAGCTGGCTGGCTGGCTAGATGGATGTCTGGCTGGCTGGTTAACTGGTTCTTCTGTAAAGTCTTTCGGCTTTAGGAGCCATCGCTCATCAGGATCGAAATCGTCATTGGAGAACCACACTAGAAGTAACTTCAGACGTCTTGTCCAGGTGTTTAAGATATACCTAAGACCATGCTGTGGCTCCACGTCATTTCCCTTGATCACTGTACTTACCACCCTCACCCTAACGAATTACCATGCATTGTTGATTATCTTTCCCACAATTGTTAACTCCTCGCATCAGGTTTATCAAGTGCCTGATACCTGACCTTTGATATCGTCTTATAAACTAATTAACATCGTGATGAAACTGTGTTCCTCGTCCTGTAAGTGACTGATACCTTAATAGGTGTCCTTTCATTGTGTACTGACCTTTGGAAAATGTTTGTGCCTGACCTTTATGCCTAAAACCTTAACCTTAACTACAGAATATCTATGAGATCCGTGTCTGTTGTTTACAACGCTGAGGGAGGGAGAGAGAGAGAGAGAGAGAGAGAGAGAGAGAGAGAGAGAGAGAGAGAGAGAGAGAGAGAGAGAGAGAGAGAGAGAGAGAGAGAGAGAGAGAGGAGGGTGAGAGCAATTTGCCTGGCAATAATTCAGGCTTGACCGGAGCTAGTGTATCAGTTTAAAGGTATGTTAACTTTCGCGCTTTGGCGAATCTTACATCAATTTTCTTTCCCTTTTTATCGTCCTCTCTCTCTCTCTCTCTCTCTCTCTCTCTCTCTCTCTCTCTCTCTCTCTCTCTCTCTCTCTCTCTCTCTCTCTCTCTCTCTCTCTCTCTCTCTCTCTCTCTCTCTCTCTCTCTCTCTCTCTCTCTCTCTCTCTCTCTCTCTCTCTCTCTCTCTCTCTCTCTCTCTCTAGCTGTGCAGCAATTCATATCGCAAGTCAAGAAGATGATCATCATCTACCACACGAATTTAGTCACTGGTGCTGCTACCACTCGCCACAAGCGACCTGCATGAGAGCACAGGTGGTTAATACGAATAGCCCCAAGGCGCTAATCACAGCCACTCAGTTGCAACAGCTGGAGGAGACTCTCTCACAGCAACCATCCAGTAGCCGCGACTATACTGTGTCAGAAATTGGAAAGCTACTAGAATTACTAACGGTATCAAGTCCCCTGATTCTCTGAAATGAGCATGTGATGCATTGTGTTATGATAGAGGTAATGAAAATTTGTGTTGAAAATGAGATCCAAACCTTTGTTGAATACTTGATGCGTTTATATCTGGCCGTGAATGGTGATCAGACAACTCCAGGATATTCTCTACACTAGTGCATTAGGTATAGATGTATAGCCACGAGTTATACCAGGGAAAAGGATATTCGTTTGTGACAAACAGAAGGACATGGACAGTTTCCTGACCTCACCTTACTTCAACCATCTTCGTCAACAACATCCCTTCAGAAAGCCCCTCTACACCCCACTCTAGATACAAACGCAGCACCTACTCACGATACACCACACCCACCCATCTCTCAAACCCCCCCACACTCCTTGAATTGTGGGAGTTCACCGGAGATATGTTTGGCAGAGAAATAAAAAGGCAAGCAGTTTAAGAAAATACAGAGAGGGAGATTACGAAAAGAATGAACTAGACATAGGGAAAAGAGGAGCCATATTTCATGGCCATAAAATGTATATATATACACACACACACACACACACGCACACATATATATATATATATATATATATATATATATATATATATATATATATATATATATATATATATATATATATATATATATATTTATTTTATTATTATTTTGCTTTGTCGCTCTCCCGCGTTAGCGAGGTAGCGCAAGGAAACAGACGAAAGAATGGCCCAACTCGCCCACATACACATGTATATACATACATGTCCACACACGCACAGTATACATACCTATACATCTCAATGTACACATATATATACACACACAGACATATATATATATACACATGTACATACTTCATACTATCTGCCTTTATTTGTTCCCATCGCCACCTCGCCACACATGGAATAACAACCCCCTCTCCCCTCATTGTGCGAGGTGACGCTAGGAAAATATATATTCCTCGTGTGTGCAAATAAATCAATGTAGAATCCGTCTGGACTGTTTACTTATAACATTGCTCACACATTTCCACGTGTATTAGATCGCATTCTTTATACCTTGTATATTTCTGACGTATGATATGGCTTCCAGCATCGTGGCCATTAATAACCAACAAGACAATTCTCCGATACTGGGTCCGGATTTAGTGACCTTCAGCAATCAAAAAACAACCAGACCAACCCTGAGCAACTTATGAACATATCATCCAACTCCATTTATAGGTGCTCTTTCCCCCAACATTCCATGAGGTGAGAAATATATCTGCCAAAGTACCTCATATTTCTCCCATGATAAATTCAGAAACACCTTAAAAGTGATCTACGTGATTCGTTTTTTTTTTTTTATTTTGTTTTAACCGCAAATTACATACTTGCGTCCTCAGCTCACTCTGTGATGGGCCGTAGATCATGGCGAAATTTTGCTGTGCTTCGAGAGTCACTGTGGAATCAGGGGATATCTTATTCTTATTTTTTTTTTGGGGGGGAGGGATAATTTCTGGATAACTGGCTGCTGTCTAGAGGAGGGAACTGAGTACTGGCGAATCACATACACAATTATTGTCAGGGTGTAACATCTGTCCAGGTGATAATGATGTGGGTGACTGAACATGATGCTTTTCTTGTTTCACATTATACGTACATATGTGTATGTATCTCTCTCTCTCTCTCTCTCTCTCTCTCTCTATATATATATATATATATATATATATATATATATATATATATATATATATATATATATATATATATATATATATATATATATATATATATATATAATTATCATCTTGTTGATACACCATCTGAATAATGTATATTGAACTCGTCCACCGATTCTTTGATTGTATTGCCACACAACTCCAGCACTTACCACCAGACAACCACTTATGGATGATGTAAAGGAAAAAAAAAGATGAAATCCTCATTCTATTTCCACCCGGAACATAGACAGAGGAGAACACTGACACCATACAATATCTAACAATGTACCGCTCATACTGTTAGACCCAATGGCATGTAAACCAACGAGTACGTAACGCTGCTATAAAACAGAACAAAAAATAAATGTAAAATAGGAAAGAAATATATACATACTGAATGTAAATTCTGAATTCTAGTGGAACCAACGGACATTGACGAGGGAACTGGTGAGTTGTGGAGCATCAGCCATGAGAAAACACATTTATATATATATATATATATATATATATATATATATATATATATATATATATATATATATATATATATATATATATATATATATATATACATATGCAACATAATACTCAGATTAGGTTGCAGCGTTACACATAGTTTTCTAGAAATGATAGGAAAATAGTGAACACATTTTAAACAAACTCAAATTATAATCCGCGTAACCTAACATTAAATGTAGTGTTCAACGACACACACAATACCTTCAAAAGCAGAGAAGGTCACTCAGCTTCCTGCCTAGACTTAACTGATAGAAAAATTCGACGTATGAAAAGTAGATATGGTACACAGTTTGTGTTTTGTACAGAAACTTACTCTAAAAAGATATACTTTCAGTTGAGTTGAACCACTCACGTCGCTTCAATCAAAATGACCGGTTGTCCGGCTTCCTAGATGATCTGCAACCGGCAGCCGGCTGGATTATCCTATAACATCTCCAGCGTGGAATATATCATAGTATTCATTTACTAACTGGTAAACAATTGACTCATTCTAATTTCTTTTAACCCGACCTCATTACAAAATGATCGTACACGGTCCTCCATCTACCTCAAGATGAGTGAAACCAAAATAGAGAATATGTGGTTTGCATAAATAGATAAATCATCGTATGAAATGGCATTTGCGCAGCTCCCGGAAAGATTAAAAAGAAAGCACACTTAACTTCTAGTTTTGCAGTTATTACACAGACTGAAAGCTATACTTTTGCTGGATTAGCTTAGATTATGTTCTCAGTCGTAAAACAGAATGATGGTTCGTAAAACTCTGATTACATTATCCGCTTCTGTGGTTATAGAACTCAGTTCGTAACTAAAAATACCCCACCATAACTTAATGTTTATTGTGGTCTCAAGCATCTCTTTCGCAAAGTTACGTCGTCCCCTAAACCTAAAAACACACAAGAAACGTTCACACGAAAAGTACTGGCGGTAGACTGGTTTTCTGCGTCTTCATCCTCCTCCAGACTCAATAGCGGCATCTTCCAGGATCATCTCTATCTTCCAGGCTCGCCTTCGTTTTCCAGAAACTGATAATGTAGGTAGGAAAAAAGAGGCATGCACCAGAATGCATAATCTTATGTATTCCAAGATATACCATGGCTTGGGAATGTCATTGAAGAAGATGTATTAAACTGAATCACCTTATCGTAAACCAAATGTTTGTGGGAATCTATTGAAGGTGATTATAACTCCAGATTCATGTCTCGTGCCTCCCTCCATGGAATCAATATTCTACCAAGCTTTGAAAATGGGCCTATAAGTGAAGGGTGTGTGGTTAGATGGGCCAGTAGACCAGCCAAAAGTGATGCTGGAACACATCATGAGTGAGAGCAATGTCTATTCACCATCACGAGGTTGGGGTAATATCTCCCTCACCATCACGGATGGAGCAATACCTCCTTCACCATCACAGGTAGAAGTGATATTTTCCCCACCACCATTATGGGTTTGAGCAACATTCTCTCCTCCTCCACCACCAATAAGCAGTACTAAAGTCTTGCCTAGACAGTAGCGGGCCTGATTGGTTCCACCCTCATCTGGCCAAGTCGTGAGGAAACGTTCGAGGCAATTCCAACTTTTTTTCCCTCCTTCGTTCATTGACCACCGGTGTGGTCAGTGGATGACGTCGTTACGGTCAGAAGTAGTAATGTCGTCATCAATGTCGTCATCAAGTTACGTCATCATTGTCTGCTGTGTCGTCATCGTGGTCATCACAGTGGGCATCATTGTCGTCATTGCTATGCCCTTAATTCTCATCCCCGTCGTGATTGTCGCCCTTCTCATCGTCGACTCCTCAGTGGTATATCTCTCCTCTCGACGTCTCCACACCCACCGTCGTCCGGCGTCATCATCAATAGCGTTTTCCATCTGAAGATTATTTCTATCTATTCATCTACCTACCTGCCTTCCTATCTATCGCCATTTCTTCTGGACCCTTTGCCTTATGGCGGTGAATATATCAATGTGAGGCAAAAGTCAGCCAACTGATCGTTTGTCACTTTGAAAAGTAACCTCTTTATGGGACATAAATATGAAATGCAGTGGGTCTCTTCATGCTTCCAGTGTCGCACCGACGTCTTCTATATTTCCAAAGACATCTTGATAGCCGCTGTATGTAGATTAGAAGCGTATTCAATAGCTTTGAAAGAGTCAGTCTATCGTTCTCACACCCTGAAGATATGATTCTCACATTGACCATATTGTAGTCTTATAAGCTCAGAGTTCTATACACAGATTCTTCCTTGCCTTTAATGTCTTTCATTTAGGAAAATGGAACAGAACAATGAAATCTCTTGAACCATGGATGCTTTTATTTAGATTACCCTCAACTCCATCGCATGTCAAATGGGACACAATATAATGCAACTATCCTTCATCCCAGATCATGAGCTTTAACACAACGTAGGGTTGGTCGAAGTGATGAATAACACAGAATCTGACGCTCATAAAAGTTATTGTGACATAACATGTCAGGATACGCTCTCTCTCTCTCTCTCTCTCTCTCTCTCTCTCTCTCTCTCTCTCTCTCTCTCTCTCTCTCTCTCTCTCTCTCTCTCTCTCTCTCTCTCTCTCTCTCTCTCTCTCTTCCCATTGCGCTAGATCGTCTTTACGTGACCTTCTAAATGCTCTTTACGACTATCTTTTTTTCTCTCTTTCTCTCTCTATTGCATATACAGCGCAGACTTCCAGCATCTCTAGTTCAACCCTTCAAAGAAGATACACAAAAATACTCACGTTTTTTTGCTGAAGAAAGTATCTCTCTGCTGAACAAGTACCTCATGCATTTAATCTCACCTCAAAAGATATACTACCTGAGATTGGCCTTGGGACGCAACAATCATATGTTCCAGCAGTTTTCTGTTATGGCGCCTATCATATCAACGACAGATTAATTTCAGCATTTTCTTTTCACCCTTTTTTCGTATACAAACGTCAGTCAAAGGTGAGATGGTCATCATACCTTCCTCTTTTAAAATAACGAGGAGTACTTCCTCATCTATTTATACCATGTTATGTACAACGCTAGAAGTAACTGCTAGTTTCGTATCGTACTTGTCATCTGATTGCCTCGAAAAGCCTGGTGCTTGTTTGTCTACTGTTTTGGTGTTGCTGGTTTGCCAGGCAACAGCACGCAACACAATAAGACGCTCACATGATGATGAGATTACATCATCGAGACTTGATCGTACATCATCGCCTCTGAGGGCAACACCATGCAACACAATATGGTCACCTTGTGCTTCAGATTAAGGGAGCAACACCACGCAACACAGTAAGGTCACCTTGTGCTTCAGATTACCCCACCCATAAAACCAGAGACGAGACCCCGACTGATCTTGTATTATCACCTCACGGGGCAGCGGAACACAATACATGAGACAGGCTAATGGCGTAAGGAAAAACAATGGTGGGCGGTGCCTTCTGTATCAATTACTGCCGAACGCTGAAGTCTACCCAGAGCCAGAATGTCTAGGGAAGTGGCGATATGTTACGATACCACTGGTCCCCAATAGACTGGTGGGGGGGGGGGGGGGGGAAATAGATTTAGGAATTAGATTTACGGTACACTGTTTCGCGTCTGAGATTACAAAGCTCCTGGAGTATATATCCTTACTGAGATCGAAATGGACTTACACTCTGGTCCTTTTCTCTCTATTCAGCGACACTCAATGTTTCTCTCCTCTCTCGTTTGAACATACGTTACTTGGTGAACAGATTTACTCTGTTTTTAAGCAACTTTATAAAGTAGCTCGTTCATGTCACTTCATATTCATCTGAAGTCATCCACCCGTTACATACATTAATAACGATAAGAAAAAGTATTAAAAGATATTGTTGCAAATAACCATTTCATTACAGACATTTTTTTCTTTGTGATTTCTGTAAAATCTGGGTTTATTTTGAGGTGTCTTACACTTGTGCTATGATTGCCTTGAGTGGTTCAATACTTGCGCCTCTACTAATTTTCGGTCAGTATAACATGTTATCAAAAGAATTCCACGTACAATCTTTCCTCATTTAGTGCAATGCTAAAATTTCTGACCTAGAAAATAAATGACCAAGGAATCTATTCGTATGCGCACGGACAGCTCAAGAATATCAAGTTTGGTTAAGTTGGGTTAAGTTTCCTACATCACTAACTTCATCTAATCTAATTCCCCTAAACATCTTAGGTGCTACGGATGGACATCTATTTCGCAGGTCATATATTTCGCGTAACATTAGTGGACCCGCTATTTGCCATTATCTGATATCGTTTCCTTTGCATTAAGGTGCGATTTCTGACCATTGACCTCTCCCCACCGGTGTATCCTCCCCAGGGAATCTACTACTACTACTAAAAGTAGGATATTGTGGGCGGTACTTAAAGGACACCAAATCATTAGCCACTGACAGCATCAAAAGCTCAGCATATCATATGTAGTGATGCTCGGATATCATAATTCTATTAATACCATCCATATTAATTCGGTACTCAATGCCGTTCACTGAGATTTAACTTTTGATTTTCTAATTTTGATAAAGCAGTTTAATATGCATGGAGTATGTAGTAGCTTTAGAAAACGATTCGTAATCGCAACATATGTTTTTTTGGAGATTTTTGGGTTTCCACTGAAAACTGGCCAGCAAAGGTTGCATTCACACCGCGTCGACGGTTTCTGTTTTTATCGCAACATTTCGCTCTCTTTCTTTAGTCCAATTTCCCGCTCAGAGTCCCAGCCAGGGCACTGAACTGACATGTTTGGCGGATAAAAGTGACGTGTTATGAAGATAAACGTATCGGCATATTGACTTAGTTCCAAACGAGAGCTAATGCTAAGGACATAAATGGAGGCAAAAGACTCTGTGAATATCTAGGCTACTCTGAGATGTCTGATAAAGACGCAGACGCGAAGATAAGACGTCGAAACTGAAAAGCGAATGGAATAAGAAGTGACAACGAAATGCCAAATATCTGAAAACAGGAGATGAGTTTTTCACCACATTTGTCAGTCAATATATCAGGATTATGTGTGTGTGTGTGTGTGTGTGTGTGTGTGTGTGTGTGTGTGTGTGTGTGTGTGAGTGTGTGTGTGTGTGTGTGTGTGTGTGTGTGTGTGTGTGTGTGTGTGTGTGTGTGTGTGTGTGTGTGTGTGTGTGTGTGTGTGTGTGAGTGTGTGTGAGTGTGCGTGTGTGTGTACACAAACTCATGCACATCTTTAAGTAGCTCTTCTGAAAAGTTTTCAACGTTCTACGTTTATAATAACATGTTCTTCAGCTTTTATAATATCACGTTTATCTCTTAAAAACTGTGCATTCTTCTTTACATCCATCTATCTATCTATCTGTCTATCTATCTATCTATCTACATATACATATCTATTTGTCTATCTATCTACTTATCTATCTATGTATCTATCTATCTATCCATCTGTCATCTATCAATCTATTTATCTGTTTATCTATCTATCTACCTATTTGTCTATCTTTCTATCTATCTATTCACAGTTACTTATTCTCATCTCTCTAACTTCCAACAGCATTAATTACAAGTCTCATCACCCTCACTATTCCTCACCTACAAGGGAAAAAAAAAAGTACTGCTGATTTTAAAACAAATTTAGATGTCGTGTGAATCTGTCGTGTTTTGTGATTCATCTCAGTCATCAGGACGTACGTAGATATAACTATTGGAAACTGTATGTTTCATATTAACAGAGTCAACGAAGCATTCTACTGCTTCCCCAAAGCCCATGAACAACTCTGGCAAATTGATAAAAGACGTGAGGAGACAGAACACTTTCCCGTCTTTCTGATGCCATTACAGTATAAGTGGATCGGGACTAAAACGCTTTTAATACCTTTTAAAAGTTTGGGTGAGACATTCGTTTGCCTGATTGAGTTCCATAACTTCCGCCTAATAGCTCGATTTGGGGCTGATCTGCGTCTATAAATATGTGTTGTTGGTGTCATATGTGTTTACCACTTTGTCTCTGCATACGGAGGTAATGAGCCACCAGCATTTGCAAGGTATAAGGGAGCAAGAATTGAGTATAGCAGTATATGTAAAGAAGGAACAAGGAATCTTTGAAAAGAGGATCTGGTCTGTAATAATTCTCTTTAGTTTCATGTGAACTCATATTGGTTCTCTGATAACCTCTCCTCCCTCTGTTCTACAAGCATACACTTCATACATGTATACATCGATGAACTGAGGAATTATTCATGTATTATCCACCACCCTAGACACAGAGGGTAAATACACAGGTGAACTAATAGATTATTCTCGTAATATAATCCATCTTAGACACATTCCAGGAACGTAGTAGTGAAATTCAAACTTAAACATTCACGGGATAAAGTAATCATCCCCCTATGATCAACATTCACCTTGCCAATAACAAATGAAACACGCCAACCATCAGTCGATCGTAAGGCAAGTATCAGAAATAAATGATAAGGACTCTCCTCTATAGATTTCCACCCACACCCCCTCCAATCATAGCCACAAACTGTCTCGAAATACTCTGGTACTCTAGGACAATACGATAAAGCTTTCACCAAACACGCAGTGACTCTAGCTAATGACATTTTAGCATGAGTGTGTAATATGATAGAGTGCAACGGGTCCCTTTTTTTTTTTTGGCGTATCGCGTGCGCTTTGACACACCTGGTAAATAGGTCCCAAATGACAATGACCTGGGGACGTAATCCTTTTGTGCGTTAGTCGTACAGGGAAGAATAACAGCACTTGAGGACACTAATCAATAAGTCATCGTGAAAGTTGTTTTTGACTCTAAACATAGGAAGATTTAAGATATATCCCATACAAGAGTTAACCATGATCACACATTACATATATATATATATATATATATATATATATATATGCATATATAAACTGCGAACTGGTTGTACCTTTGTCTGTACCAGCAGAGGAAAGAATCATGCATGAATATTCCTGTCGCTGGATTTGATGGCTAGCAGCCAGTAATTGGTGGCTAAGCCAGAAATTGCAAACGCACATTAAGTTCAATTCACTGTAAAAACAGGGTTTTAGGTGAGGTAAAAGAGATGCTTAACAACACAGTTGTAGTCGACCATTTGGTTTGGTTGTTCCAATCAGAGCTTCGTCTGTTGTGATCAATTCCACTAAGTTCTCAAATATTTTACGCTCAAGCAACACCCAAATTGAGATAACGCCCGAAAATGGCAATTTCATTCTTTTTCAATCATTTACAAGCCAAGACGTTTCTTTCTTATATAATTCTCTCTTTTTTCACATCATTAACAAATAGTAACTCGTATAATATCGCTTCAAGAGACATTTCATATATATATATGAAATAGCATTGGTAGGATTCACTGTTCTGTTACTTACCTACAGTGAAAAGCTCTATTGTGCAAGCCAAACCCTTTGATCAGGATCTTATGTCTAACTGTTTCAATGGAAACCTTCAAGGTTTTTAACAATGTTTAGCAGTCTATCATACAACACATGGTAACATCAAATCACCTATTGTGTTCTTTGGTTTTATTTCACTAAGATAAATGGATGGATAAATGTACAGCTAATGTAGAAAAGTGGCGAGACACAGAGACAAAGGAATTGTGAAGAAATGTTTAACTAAATTAGCATCATTGCTGTTCCTGATGTCCTTCTCTGCAGAATCAGACGAAAGCATAAAGAGACTTGATCTCACTCCCATTCTCATGACATACGTCAGAGTCAATTAAATAGACCCCTAATTGAAAGGCATTTGCCCCCGATCAAGTGGTTCAAATTTCATTGCCATCCAAGGTCATAATGTGAGATGAGTGAGCGATGAAAGAGCGATTGGGGACGAGGGCAAACATGTCGAAATTTGTTCGTTCCAACCATTTTCGAGGCCTGAGCTGAACGGTCGAAGGGATGAAGAGAAAGGAAAGCTCTTTTGGCGTGGGGGAACAAAACCGCTTCGTCCACTGCATCGTTTCGACGTTTTGTTCACAAGGTGAATTATGATACAAGTAATGATGAATGAATATATATATATATATATATATATATATATATATATATATATATATATATATATATATATATATATATATATATATATATATATATATATATATATATATATATATATATATATATATATATAAGATTTTTATTTTACATTGCTTATGTTACATATGTTATCTCTTCCTCCAGAGGGAGGGCAAGAGCGAGCATGAGGTCATTCCCTAAAGTCTATAACAAAGGCATATTGCGAAACCTTAACCAACAGGAGTAATGGAATAAGTTATGAATAGTGTTTTACTGAATCCAAATTCCTGGTAAGTTCGGTTCGTACCCTGAAGAAGGTTATACAACCCCGAGATAGCCAAAGGTTTGAGCAACCAAATCGGGAAGACGGCGTTATCTAGAGGGGAAGGTAATGTGATCATATTCGCCCTTCTCTTTTTTGCACAATGAAATATGAGTAGCGACGCCGTCTGTGACGCGGGGGGGCGCCGCCCCTCACAAGATATTCGAGGTTACTGCCTCAGTCGCCAGCAGCAGCTCAGCTGTGTTTGCTCGAGGGACATCCGTCTTGGTTGATAACATTGTCTACGTGGGTCGTTGTGCAGGGGTATGTGTGAACGCCAAGTGCTCTCTCTCTCTCTCTCTCTCTCTCTCTCTCTCTCTCTCTCTCTCTCTCTCTCTCTCTCTCTCTCTCTCTCTCTCTCTCTCTCTCTCTCTCTCTCTCTCTCTCTCTCTCTCTCTCTCTCTCGAGCTATCTCTCATGAAGTCTTTCTCTCCATCGGAAGCGTATGACCAAATCAGAGACGCAGTGTATAGTTTCCTCGACCGTTTAAACCCGTATCTAGATGGCTCCTAAACGCTTGGTTATGCTTCGTGTCACGGCTGCGTTGCTTCTGGGTGACGTACGTACATCTGCTGTACCACAAATGTGACCTGGAAGGCCACAGTGTGCCGGCTGGAACATTCCAGGTCACAGATGGGTCACCACCAGCAGATGTAATAGTTATCTCATTCGTATATTACTGTATCCCTACACGGCACACCTCCCCAGCTGCCCACGCACAGTGTCTTGATGAGTATACACACACACACACACACACACACACACACAAACACACACCAGGATCACCTATGTACGTAATCGTGGACTAGATATGAATATAAACACTTCTGGTAACGTAACAGCATCACATCTCTCTCCTCAGTGTAAGGGTCTGAAACCTCACCAGTACATCATGTGGTTCAGTTTATATGTCTCTGTATACAGTGGTTATCCTCTGGCTTATGCATGGTCGTCAGTACCATATCAATCCAACAGCTATAGAACAAAAGCTGCCTCACCAAGTGAACTGAATTTCTTGTAAACTTAGAAAAATCTGATGTATATCTAGTTACTTAAAAGAATTTTCCTTTCTCTCTGTCAGAACTTCATCACTCTTCTTCAACAATTATAAGGAAACATAAGACATTTCCTTGCTTCTGGGAAGCAGAGAAGGATATTAGAGTTCTACCTCTGTCTATACGTAGTTAAAGTCTACATTTGCACTCCATAACATCAGTGGCCATCTGTCTCGTCATGCCTCCATCACCTCACAAGACATGACTCATTCCGGTGCGAAAGAGAGAGAGAGTAAAAAACGGATCCTCAAAATGCTGATCCGGTCGCAAGTTGCAGCATGTGAAGGTTAAGATGGAGAAAAGAAGCGTTGAGCAAGTTCCCACCTTGTTATTGTCTCTGAGGAGTCATATTACCATCACATTACAGCTGCCTCGCTCCCACCACCACCACCACCACCAGCATCACTACACTCGTGCCTCATTTGCATACTTAGATCTTTTTGGGAAAGACAAGGTCTCAGGGAGAATTGTTCCACCCTCGTTCACGCTAATACATTTAGGTGTACGTGAAAATGCAAGTGAGGAATGCTGCGTTGTAGTAATAGTAGTAGTAGTAGTAGTAGTAGTAGTAGTAGTAGTAGTAGTAGTAGTAGTAGTAGTAGTAGTAGTTGTAGTAGTAGAGCAGAATTGTGTAATGAAGTAAAGGGAGAGAGAGAGAGAGAGAGAGAGAGAGAGAGAGAGAGAGAGAGAGAGAGAGAGAGAGAGAGAGAGAGAGAGAGAGAGAGAGAGAGAGAGAGAGAGAGAGAGACAGACAGACAGACAGACAGACAGACAGAGAGACAGAAAGAAAGAAAGAGGGAGATAGGATGTGACACAGGAAAAGTCAAACCCCAGCAAAACCCATGTCAGCTAAACGTGTCATAGGAAAGACAACGCATCTTAGACAAGAAAACATTTGAGGTTTACAAAGTCTGTGTGTAGTCGGCACAACACTATCACCCAAACCTCACTCATTAAGGCACTGATGATCATCGCATCCTTACGATAACACAACACCAGCAACTACAACCATCCTCAGACGAACACAGGACTCCGGGTGGCAGAAGAAATAAAGTGTAGATATTGTGAGATAGAAATACACTCAACACCCAGCCTCCAGTTGCTGTATCCTTGCAACTCAAGCAAAACAAGATATCTCGCAACTTCTCGAACAACACCTATTGCAAAACTCACCTCACACTCCAGTAAATATAAGACCCAGCCAGTACAAGACTCAACAATTTTCACACACACACACACACACACACACACACACACACACACACACACACACACACACACACACACACACCTAACTAAAAGCTCAACAATTTCGCAGATCGGAGGAAAAAGAAGGAAGGAAATAACTCAGTGCCGTCAGAGAAAATCTCTGAGAAATTTAATGGAATATTTCCAGATGGACATTTCCCAGACGCCAACGGCTTTCGGAAGCCTTAATTGGGCGATACATTTATTGCAAAAAAAATATTTGCTGGAGGTTTACAGAGAAATGCCTGCACAAGCACCTTGCTCTCCCATCCAATAACTGTACGAGAAGGAGGAAGGGCGAGGGAGGAGAGAAGAGTTGGGGGAGATAGAAAAGGGAGTAACGAGCGAAGAAGAAAAATACAAAAGACAAAAATGGGGAGAGAAACATCGAATGAGAAAAAGAAAAACATAACACACTGGAGGAAATGAATATTTGAGGGAAGGAGGAGGAGGGGGATGAGGGGTTCTGATGGGAAGAGAGAGAGAGAGAGAGAGAGAGAGAGAGAGAGAGAGAGAGAGAGAGAGAGAGAGAGAGAGAGAGAGAGAGAGAGAGAGAGAGAATAAGATAGCCAAAGGCTGAGGCTAGCAGAATTCAACATCCTATATGTTCATTCTTCCTTTGAATATCAAGCTACCTTAATAAAGATAATAACCCTTAAAATACTGACTATATTTCAAATATGGTCTCGAGGCTATTCTACAAAATATAGTGTAAGAATAACATGTAAAAGTAAAGGATATATACCTTAAAGAGTGAGCAAACATCATTTATTGGTTGACGAAGGAGGAGAAGGGAGAGAAGTTTCAGGATATGCAGTAGAAGCGAGTGAGTGTCGAACGCAAATCAAAACAACAAATCATTACCATTGATGAATGAAATACGTTTCAACCTCAAGGATATGTAGAGCCAGTGAGTTAACCTGATATACACGGTCATGTGCGTTAACCTGATATACAACGGCTGTGTGAGTTAACCTGACATACACAGCCGTGTGAGTTAACCTGACATACACAGCCGTGTGAGTTAACCTGATATACAACGGCCGTGTGAGGTAAGTCGACATACACGGCCTTGTGAGTTAACCTGACATACACAGCCGTGTGAGTTAACCTGAAATACACAGCCGTGTGAGTTATCCTGACATACACGGCCGTGTGAGTTACCTAACGTACACGGCCGTATGATGGCTCTAAAGATAATGTATAATTAACCCCCAGTGAGTAAAAAGGAGGGGGGGGGATGAGTCAACCTGCATGACCTAGATTCACTAATGGATATTTATTACTCATGGTTCCTATTTACATATATCCATATACGTTTTCGCACATATACGTATATATCTATATATATGCACAGATCTATTCACATGTGTGTCTGCAATTCAGTTCTCTTTCCAAAGGGCACTTGTCAAAATATTAAGGGTATTAATGTTCAACATTATCCCGTAACTATGGAGTATGACGACCCCCACTGCGTTTCCATTTCAGTTCATCACATGCGATTCCCAGTGCCTTGTATGCAAATCATGATATAACGACCCCAGACCCCTGCTATGCACATCATTATATATCGACCCCCAGTGCCTGCTATGCACATCATCGTATGAAGACAAACTCCCCACCCACCACCCACCCTTTCGTTGCGTATGCTATGTAAAACTCATCAGAATGACGGCTCACGGTGCATGCTATGCAAGTCATTATAATGACGGCTGCTGGAGTATGCTATGCAAATGAATGTATGATGACTCCGGGCGTTTAGAGGTCTATGTCAAGTCATTTGAGGTGTCCCAAATGCTTTTACAATAATAAAGTATCTACTCTTATCCATATCTCCTTTATTTTACCTAATAAGATATATGGTTTCATCTCATATATATATATATATATATATATATATATATATATATATATATATATATATATATATATATGAAAAGATGAATATAAAGGGAAATAGAAGACGCCACTTGTTTCCTTCAAAAACATAATCCTCAAGTTCTCCTGAACTACTACACTAAACCATCACCTGGCAAGAAAATAGAATTATTGTTAAATTATGAGTGTTAATGACAGCAGCGAGGAGTTGGTCGGGGGGCCCACAACCCAAAGTTAGTTCCCTGGGAAGGTAAATGAACTAAGTTAAGATGATTCCTAATGAAATTAGGGGAAAGTTGATAAGAATTTTAACCTCACGAATTTGTTCATGGAAACTCTCCTGAGCTCTATGATTCACTGTGAAATTTCGTTCGTAATGGCGACTGGTTTAAGAAGCGGTACACATATAGCTTTTATGGTTTAAGAAGCGGTACACATATAGCTTTTATGGTTTAAGAAGCGGTACACATATAGCTTTTATGGTTTAAGAAGCGGTACACATATAGCTTTTATGGTTTAAGAAGCGGTACACATATGGCTTTTATGGTTTAGTTTAACCTTGTATAAATTTTTCTTTTTTACTCTGTTACATTAGCATACTAATCTTGCAAGATGAGTTGTATGGGAGATTTCTTGGCGCAGCAAATCGATTGATTCACCTATCTGTCTCTGTTACTCTTCCAAATACCAAATAACAAAAAACAAAGCAAATATTAGAAAAGAATTCAAGTATTTGGATTTGAAAATACTGAGTAAAGCGTTCACATCCTGCACAATGCCAAAACTATTTCAATTCTTGCCCATCAGCTACATAGCTCTACTGCCAACCATACCTTCTCCACCCATCCACCACTGCAGTTCCACTTTCATCTGGCTTCGTATCCCTTTTTCTTTCATTTAGCTCCAAAGTCCACCCGTCAGGCCACAGCTTCAAAGTGCCAATTCGCACAGTTAACTGCTTCATCTACACACAGAAGACGTATGGTTCTGCACTACTTATTCACACAGTACATTCTGGCCAAACACCTCTCTTTGTATTCCTCGTAGTTACTTCCTTCACAATATCATCACAAGATAGTCACGATAACCTCATTAGTGAATATTCAACATATAAGGTACGTGTGTCCCATATTATCAGTGAATACTCAACATACAAAACATGGGCTGATTTCATCAGCGAATATCAACACTGAGTACTCAAGATATCGTAAATCACACTTGTGTCTAATATCATCACTTAAGACTCAAGATAACATGTGACTTAACACGTGTGTTTGATATCCTCATTGACTATTCAAGGTCACAAGTAACACAAGTGTGTCCACCTCTTACGTAAAACTTGAAATTGAGTACAGAATGAGTTCTTCTTCTTCAGATAAGCGACTGCTGTTTTCCTATGTATATTCCGCAATAGCTAAATATGTTCGTCTCATCAAACGTACCCAAAAATGTCCCGCGTTTCTCTTTGTTTTTCTCCAGGGAGCAGGTTATATCTAGGTCCAATTTGATTCACAGAAAGTAACTCAACAAAGCCCTTTGGAAATAAGCTACATATATCAAGTCTTGTTTCTTAATATAACTTTTATACAAGATCCCCCTCTCCCCCACCGAGGTTGAACCTTTGAAATATTCATAAAATATTCTTTAATATTCTGAAAACATTTGCAAACTTGACAGTTTCGGACGGACTCGTTTGCTCGTTTCGTACTGTTTCGTTTACCAGTTTCGGAACGTTTTGTTCTCGAACTGATTGACTCATTCAGAGTGGCTTCCTCCTCCCACAACATATGGATACAGATATTGTGTACATGTTTCACACAGATGAAAGTAATTCCAAGTTCTGTCAAAAAAATGCAACATTGAAATTTTGAAGTAAAAGTAAAAATACAAACTTTAACCTTTTAGCGAGTGGATATACCGAAAAGAAAACAATATTACAGACTCATTTATCATTCTTTAAAGACCATGTGAATCAATGATAACTTTTCAAAGATTACCTCATAATAGTGATGGAAAGGAATTGTCAGACTGAAAACCTGAACAGAACAGACCAAAGGAATTCATTTGATTTGACTGATATACTGTAAGAGTTTAGCATTGCTTTGTAAGTAGTTGCCTATTCTTTTGGAGGAAAGGAAATGAATGAATATAAAGTTTGGATTATTTTTCAGATGAAGGACTTTTCTATACTGCCTCAAGATAGAACTGAAAAGATGTGGTATAGAGCAACATTTCCTCATATATATATATATATATATATATATATATATATATATATATATATATATATAT
>NC_092229.1:51626430-51693930 GCF_036320965.1 Panulirus ornatus | reverse complement strand
TTTGAAGCTCCTTATTCCCCTCCCTGTATCCTCCCTCCCGAGACTATTGCTTTGTGTCTCATGTCCCTTTGTCTTACGAGGTCAGTGTTCTATGTGAATAAGAATTGCCCTGACATCGGAACACGATTGAATCAATGGTGAAAGAACGAAATTTTGTCGTGAAGACGTTTATATCCTTTATACAAGAACTGGAATGCGTCGTTGGATATGACGTCTCAAGGTAAACGACTGATCTGAATGTGTAAAAAAAAAAAGAACCATCTGATAGATACTGTAAATAGTGTCATAAATCAGAGGAGTGAGTCGAGGATATGAATGGGTCGAGAAAAATGTGGGATTTAAGGAAGTGGAAGCTCAGGAACTGGGTGAGCGAGTGCTGAGAGCTTAGAGGTCAAGGAGAGCAAAGGGTTCGGAGAGGTAAGAGTGTCTGTCAGCAGCTATTGTACGAGGAGGTTCTTGAGTGGTTATAAGGGATCAGATTCTACCGATATGGTATTGAACCTTTGTTTTTTTTTTTTCCTCTGCACGACTCTCTCTCTCTCTCTCTCTCTCTCTCTCTCTCTCTCTCTCTCTCTCTCTCTCTCTCTCTCTCTCTCTCTCTCTCTCTCTCTCTCTCTCTCTCTCTCTCTCTCTCTCTCCCCCTAAGACCTCCGTCCTCATCTGCACTTTGGCCAGAGGACCACGTCGTAAGCAAGGAAGAAGAAGACGAGCAGAGATAAAGCAAGGTCGATACAGTGTGACTATTGGTCTACATGGATCCCTGGATGAAAGGCAAGATAAGAGCAGGAACAGACATCTTGATCCCATGGACAAGATATGAGGTACGAAACAGATAAAACGAAAGCATAGAAACACACAGTGAGATTCGAACATGAAAAGAAAGAAAGACTAAGAGATGAAGAGGAAAACTAATGTTTCATTGCGCCTTGGGAGTTAGAAAGGCCGGAATATACACATAAAAAACAAGGAGACGCAGTGAGGACAACGGGACAAAAGAAAAAGCAAGAGAGAGAGAGAGAGAGAGAGAGAGAGAGAGAGAGAGAGAGAGAGAGAGAGAGAGAGAGAGAGAGAAAAGAAGATATAACGTGCCAGCAAGAAAGATAGTGACCCCAGAGGGAGACAATGGTGTCTGAAAGGGAATCAATATGGCCAGGAAGAGACACAATGAACTCTGGTCGAGTGTCTGTAAGGCTAGAAAGACAGACACAGACACGCACAAAACACACTGAGAACAGAAGACGAGTCAGGTCACTGAAGGATATATATTACATCTTCGGAGAGAGAGAGAGAGACATGATGTGATCAGGGTGAGAAAAGAAATAAAGATGGAGGAAGGAAAGATGATGGCTAAGGTAAGTAATCAGTAAGGATGAGACAGCGATGCGTAGATGGTGTGGAAGGAAGCCAAAATATTTTGACGGGTCTGGGAGGGACGGAATGGAAGATTAGTTATGTTTGAGAATGTGGGAAGGATGTAGTTTGGAGAGGTGTATCAAGGACACTCATGCGGGAAGGGGAATAGAACTAAAGGAGGAAGAAGGTAATACGAATGAAAAAAAAGCATGACGTGGGTGATATATTGAAAGAGGATGATATAAACGGTAGAGGACACAACAGGGAGGTAGTAGGAAGGGAGCAGTGTGGAGGATTAGATACATAGGAGAAATAGTGAAGAGAGGTGTACTTAGGAGGTTAATAAGGAAGAGGCAGTCTAGAGTGTAAAGTGATGGGAGCTATATTGAAGGGAGAGTCTAGCTTGTGTGAGGTGGTACTGGAATAAGGAGGGTGTTTAGGAAAATCAATCACTCTTTCTACGAATGAGACAATGTACCTACAAGTATCGAGGAGGCGAAGGATTATGATACAGTAAGAAAGAAGAGCTCAAAAGAGGACATAGTATGTCGGAGGGTCAGGTAGTGAGGTGGTTAGTTTGGGTGTTGGAAGCTGTAAGCGAATTGTGTCGTGTTGACTGAAATACAGGATGTAGGACGAGTTATGAGCACGTACGGGAGAGAGAAGGAATAATACAAGATGTAGGACGAGTTATGAGCACGTACGGGAGAGAGAGAGAGGGAATAATCAGTATGGAGGACGTGTCAGAGTGAGGGAGACATGTGGAGGAAAGGAGAAAAGCCAATATGGAGGGATGGAGAAAAGCCGATATGAGGGGATATTTGGAAACAGTCTGGACTGATGGCCTTTATGAATGGCTCATATCATAAGAAGGAATAGGGAAGAACCAATTCTGAGGAGGCTTTGAATAAATGGTAGCGAGAAGAGAACCGTCAGGAAGTGTCATTGTACAAAAAGAATGACGAAGAGTTGTCAAAGACGGAATAGGAGAAAAGAGCCAATGAGAAGGAGTGATTCTTATGTGGAAGTGTTGTACATATATGCATAGACTAAACAGGTAACAGAAGACCAATGGACCTATAGTAAGGGTGTCTGCTGAGGGCAGGAGACCATTTTCTTTATATTTCCATATAGAAAATGATAGCCTTCATACTAGAAACAGTCGTCTAGTCTCGACATGAAGGAGTCTATTGTTTCTGTATTTATGACGTGGACTGTCTTTCTCTAAGACGAAAAATGGCCTCAGTTCAAAAGATTTCCTTTGGCTCCAGATCATGTACGAGTTTCCCTTCCATATCTCTCCTTCCTTGAATATTTTCTGCATACAATATCCCTGCATCCTTCCTTGAAGACGCTGTGCACACAGCATCTCTGCCTCCTCCTGTGTACACGTTGTGCATGCAACATCCCAACATTCTCCTTGAAGAAGCTGTGCCCAGAAACATCCACTTATCTTTCCTTGAAGGTTTTCTGCACATGATATCCTTGCATCCTTTCTTGAATACGCTGTGTATAAAATGACCATACATACTTCTCTGGATATGTAGCGCGTACAATTTTCGACGAAGCTGTGCACACAACATTCCTTCTTCCTTATATAAGACCTCTGTGCATAAAGAAATATACATTTATACATGTCTATATATATATATATATATATATATATATATATATATATATATATATATATATATATATATATATATATATATATATATATATATATATATAAAACACTCCCTTTAGCCTTCTTTTAAGACATATCCGACGAGCATAAACACAATATGAAAATTCCCCTGCCATATCGTCCTCGAGAACCCACTGTCTTATCCATTCCCCCACCTCTTGTTTACATCACCACGCCACCGTCGCGGGGAAAATTCTATACAGAGAAAAAGAGCAAAGATGTTTCCCCCCAACCATACCAAGCCACTGGTAATGGATGGCTATATAGAAGTCAGGGGGCCGGAAGAGGCTCCATGAAGGAATACAGAGGCAAAGGAGATAAATATCACATTAGCTTTCATGAAGATTCAATATACAGAGACTGTGACTGCCAGTGTGTATCATACGTCGGCCAACCTGGCGCCAGCCGATGTAAGGAAAGTCGTCAAAAATTTATGGATCCTGAAGAGCCTTGATGAGGGTTTGCCTCGCCCGGCTGTGCAAAACTTCTTACATCAAGCAATGAATATGCCAAATGTATATGTGTGGGTATGTGTGTGTGTGTGTGTGTGTGTGTGTGTGTGTGTGTGTGTGTGTGTGTGTGTGTCCAAGCCTACATGTATGTATGTATATATATATATATATATATATATATATATATATATATAATATATATATATATATATATATATATATATATATATATATATATATATATATATATATATATATATATATATATATATATATATATATATATATATATATATATATATATATATATATATATATATATATATATATATATATTCTACATACTAAAGAGAATACTGTTATACAAGATCTTGTCTCTAATAGCAGGTGAAATTAACCACTACACAGTTACCCTTGCACTGTTTATCTTCCATTACACCTATTTAACCGTCTTCCTAAATCTACTCAAGTGATAAGTTGTCGGTTTTGATCCCATCACCATCTCCTGATCAAGCCAGACGCATGACTATTAATGGACGCAGGAGAAATTGTTGTGATCTTTTTTTTTTCTTACGCCATTTTCTTCTTTTATCCTATGATGAGTGATTTATGTGGTCCAAGCAGCGGTTGCTTTATATAAACACAACGCTGTGGCCTTAAACTCACCAGCAATTTGTCATATTCGCCAAAACATAAGGTTTACTTGAAATATAAAGGCATCAGATCCGCTTCGTTTTTTGTTAAGCACAACAGACCTTTCTGGTCTTATAATTATCCTGAACTCATTCTCTACTCTTGCGTTATCAGCGGATATAAATCATAATTATAATGGCTGGAAATTCGTATCCAATCGAACATCAGCTGGGCGAATGGGACCAAGGACAATTATGGATAATGAACAAGACGGGTTCGAGTCAGCCACGAGACGGGTTCGAGCCAGCCACGAGATGGGTTCGAACCAGCCACGAAGCCTGGAAGAAGACAATCAGGACCTCGGCCTCTTAATAGCTGCGGCACGACATGATCAGGAAAATCCCTAATCTTGTTTAATCATCGTGCCCTTAAAATGTACCCCAGGTTTCCCCTACTTCATCCTAAACTTTTAAACTTTCTACGATATAACGTATGATATAAAACGTTTTTGATTTAAAGTGATAGATCGCCCATAATGCTCGATTAAAGTTATGAAGAGACCATGAGTATTATTTTAATAGAAACTGGTTCAAATGTGTCGAGCCAAATCTAAGTTGGATAGTGTCGTAAAACTGGTTAAGTAAGTCCCACATCTGTAGCAAAGTTCATTTTTACGAACTATTATATATATATATATATATATATATATATATATATATATATATATATATATATATATATATATATATATATATATATATATATATATATATATACATATATATATATATATATATATATATATATATATATATATATATATATATATATATATATATATATATATATATATATATATATATATATATATATATATATATATATATATATAACATGCTCTATAAAACTTTAGACCCTCATTTCAGTGTTTAAGTCTGATAAATGGCCACTATCTTGGAACTTGGCCGTCTTGGTTCCTGCTGAATTTAGGGTCTCACTCGCTCTTCTGGGGATTTACCAGCTTTTTAATTAAACTTAGAATGAGGCTTCTGTCCATGATCTTAATCCTGGGTGTCGTTGACTCTGTGGCCTTGATCGAGGGAAGCGAAGGGATGTTCACTCTGGCTACGACCTGCGGTATGGCACAATGTCCGGGGGAATTACCTCGCAGACACCTACACACACACACACACACACACACACACACACACACACACACACACACACACACACAAAGAGTGCAGCGGACGATAAAGAAATTGGACTCGTACATTTTTACGTGTTTTCGACGAAGAAAGTTTCAGGAACCTGCCATTTGTGTGTGTCAGGGGGGGGAGGGGTGAAGTGGGGAGGATAACACACATTTGGGAAGGAGAGGAAGGTGTAACATCCCAGAGAAAAGTGTAGATGAGAAGTGGAAAAGAGGAAGCAAAAAAAATTGGGAGGGGGTCATGCAACGCAAACAATAAGGGAGGGAAAAGAGAGTAGAGAGATGCCAGAACTTTGGGAGACTGCAAGCTTACAAAGGATAAGCTGCGGAGGGGGAAGATAAGACTCAAAACTTCACAGTGTAAAGGTATGATGGGTAGAGTGGAGAACAGTGAACCTGAAGGCTACAAAACTCACCACGTTGACGATAGATACGAGAAATCTCGAGATTAACGGAAGTTACATTGCAAATTTTACACCAGGAACTCACTTGTTCATTCAAACAGTCAGCAGTTACGGAGTTCATAAAAGTCTTAAAGATCTGGAAGATCTGAACAAAACTTAACTTATAAAAGAGGTCATATGTCGAGTAGAGCGAATCAAGAGAAAAGGAAAGTTTTTTTCGACCCTAAGAGAGAAAGAGATGGTATTCACAGTTATAACAAATGACAATGGTGTTTTAACCTGCTGATGGAGTGTCGAGTACTGGTTGACTGATCACCTGGAAGAACTGGAAACTGGAACGGAGTAACTAAAGGCCCTTGACCGGGAAGTGAAGGGTAAAAGTAGAAGCATAGACATAAGGGGAAAATAGACCCAAGTGATACAGTACTGGAAGGCCTTTGAATGAGTTATAACCCGAGTACTTATTACAAGCATTAGATTCTTGCTATGTGAACTCGGGAAAGATTGGGAAGATATTTTGAGCATCCTTGCGATACCAAGCTATGACGTTGTACGTTCTAGTATATTTCTAAGTTGAAAGACATATCAAGACCTGATACGAACAATTCTTCAACAGGGACCAAAGTCAATATTCGCCAGGGTGCTGAACACATACACGACCAAAATATCTTCCCTGACACCAGCAAAGTTCAAACTCTATTTGACCTAAACTTTTATAGAAATATGAAAGTATTTGATCTTTCACCTGCTACTTTAGTCTCCCAAAGGAGACGGTTTTGATATACCTTTTCAGCATATATCAGCTGACTTAGGCTTATTACTGATGGCATTGTGTTCTGTTATATAATCTTTTCTCGCTTATTATCTTCCTCGCACAGTCTGTAATACGATGTAAGGCACATGTACAAGTAAGGAGAGAGAAGAGCGAATAGTTCCAAGAAAAGATTCTTCCGCGGCAGGAGTGTGTGATATCACCATGGTTGCTTAATTTGTTTATGGATGGGGTAGTGAGGGAGGTACATACGAGAGTCTTGGAGAGCGGGTCGAATATGCAGGATGTAGGGGTTGGGTCTAGAAAGCGAGTCAGGTGTCTTTTCTGATGATGCAGCGCTGGCGGCAGTAGTCGAATGGGAAACTGCAGAAGTTAGTGACTGACTTTAGATGAGTGTGTGTAAGGAGGAAGTTGTGAGTAGAATGAAAAAAAAGATGACTAGGTTTAGCAGGGTTAAGGCTGAGGTTAGATGGGGGAGTGAGTCTGAATGAAGAAAAATTTAGGGAAGTGAAGTGTTTTAGATGCTTGGGAGTGAACATGGCAGCGGAAGGGTGAGGGGGCAGAGTTCTGTAGTTTATGTGGAAGGAGATATCTTTATCTAGGAGGGCAATAATGGGTATGTCTGAAGATGTAGTTGTCCCAACGCTATCAAATGGATGCAAGGCATGGATTATAGATAAGACTGTTTGGAGGAGGGTGAATGTGTTTGAAAGGAAATGTATGAGGACACTAAGTGGTGTGAGGTGGTTTAATCGAGTTGATAATGAAAGAGTAAAAGAGAGATTTAGCAATAAAGAGTGTGATCGAGAGAGCCGAAAAAAGTGTGCTGAAATCGTTTGGACATATGGAGAGAATGAGTGACGAAAGTTTGACAAAAAGGATTTTTGCATCAGAAATGGAGGGAACAAGGGGAATGGGGAGACCAAATTTGAAGAAGGAAAGATGAAGTAAGAAATCTTCTATCGATCGGGCCATGAACATACAGGAGGGTGAAAGGCCTCAACGGGATATAGTAAATTGGAACGATGTGTTATACTGGCGTCGACGTAAATTCATTGGACTGAACCAGAGCCTGTAAAGCGTCTGTGGGGCCTGGACTAGATAGGGAGCTGTGGTATCGGTGCATTATACATGACAGCTACAGAGTGAATGTGAGCGGATGCGGTATATCTTCGTTCGTTCCTGGATCTACCTCGATCACGCGGGAAACTGCAATCAAGTATGAAGGAAAAAATATACATGTATACATGTATAGAGATAGAGAGAGAGAGAGAGAGAGAGAGAGAGAGAGAGAGAGAGAGAGAGAGAGAGAGAGAGAGAGAGAGAGAGAGAGAGAGAGAGAGAGAGCTGCAGCAGCAGGAAAACTGCCGGTTTGAGCAAAGCAACTCCTCCCCTCTAAATCACAGCAGTATATCTTCCAGGAGAAGTAAACCTTTTAATCATTTCGGAGAAATCCACAGGAGCGGTTTGTTTAGCGCTTCTAGGCGTAACGTAGTGCAGAACATAACCATTTCCTTCTCGTAAATGGGTTCAAGTACAATGCCTTTTTTTTTTTGCACACATGGAGGCTGTATATCGCCTAGCGCTTTGCTTGTGTTCTACGAAGGGCCTCTCTATCCCAGAAGCTGCCTGCATTTCCCAGAAGCTTTATTCATACTCACAATAGCATTGTGAGAAGGAGTACTCTCATACAAAGGCCTCTCCTAGGGGTATAACTGGGGGTGGAAAAAAAAGGATTAGCAGAAGGGTTTGAGGCCAAGGATCTGATAATGATATCTGGGACGGCTACGCACTCTGGACCAAGCTGGAGTTGGATAGGGTCTTGCATAAGCTGCTGCCACAACTGAGGCGGAGTTGATGCTCTTAGGGTGTGTTGGAGGAGATTTATGTGTGTGTGTGTGTGTGTGTGTGTGTGTGTGTGTCTGTGTCTGTGTCTGTGTCTGTGTCTGTGTGTTGGTCATGTTCTTGGTCAGGGAAAGTTCGGGTTTTGTTATCAAGTTGTTAGCATTTCTCTTTTCTTATTGTGATAGCTATTAGATTGGTCAACTTGGTTTCTGGTTAAGTTAATGCAAGTGGCTTTTATTTGTAGTTTGTTTTCTCTATATTCTTGCCTGTGCTTTTCTCTCATGGATAATGACGATTTATGGTGATACTGGTTAGACAAGGATCGTGATCAAAGTGTTTGTTGTTTATATGTAGAATAGACTTGGTTCCTCCTGCATATGTGTCGTGGAATTGCCTACAGTTTAAGCATTTTGTTGAGAGGATCTTCGTGAGGTTGTCAGGAGTAACAAATCGAATGTTGAGGACATATCGGTTGAAGTAGGTCAACTGATATAGATTTCCCTTTGCCTCGTCATGGATCTTTAATGAGATGCTATTTTCAATGATGAACTGAGGGTCTGGTCAAAGCTGGTGTGCCTGGTGAGTGGTAATGATGAGTGGTGAGGCTCATGACAAGATTTGATGATGAGATCATTGATAATTAAAAGGAGTTGGTGAGGAGGAGGAGGATGAACCGCTTAACTATTCATGACTTATTGCAGTGCTGTTGTTAAGGATAATGACAAGTCTGGTTGCAAACCAGTTGATAAGGTTTTAGGGTTGAAGTTCTTAATGGTGTGTATCATCCTAAATGAGAGTAGAAATACCCTCATTATCCTTCTCTGATTTCTAGCTTTTTTCTCTTCTTACAGTTAAGCGACTTTCCTCATTAAAATGTTTACAAAAGCAGCGGTGTTTACACTCCAGCACTGTCAGTGGCAAAATATACTTTTCTCATCCTAGCCTCCGGGTGGAGCACACTCACTTAAACCTTTTTAGCTTAAAATAAAACTCTGTAAAGTTGCTCGCTCACAGACGAAACAAAAATGTGCTATTTTCGCCAACATACCCAATGCATATATATATATATATATATATATATATATATATATATATATATATATATATATATATATATATATATATATATATATATATATATATATATATATATATATGGAAGCGGAAGTGGATCATAGGGTGGGGGAGGGGGCGAAAATTTTGGGAGCCTTGAAAAATGTGTGGAAGTCGAGAACATTATCCCGGAAAGCAAAAATGGGTATGTTTGAAGGAATAGTAGTTCCAACAATGTTGTATGGTTGCGAGGCGTGGGCTATGGATAGAGTTGTGCGTAGGAGGATGGATGTGCTGGAAATGAGATGTTTGAGGACAATGTGTGGTGTGAGGTGGTTTGATCGAGTAAGTAACGTAAGGGTAAGAGAGATGTGTGGAAATAAAAAGAGCGTGGTTGAGAGAGCAGAAGAGGGTGTTTTGAAGTGGTTTGGGCACATGGAGAGAATGAGTGAGGAAAGATTGACCAAGAGGATATATGTGTCGGAGGTGGAGGGAACGAGGAGAAGAGGGAGACCAAATTGGAGGTGGAAAGATGGAGTGAAAAGGATTTTGTGTGATCGGGGCCTGAACATGCAGGAGGGTGAAAGGAGGGCAAGGAATAGAGTGAATTGGAGCGATGTGGTATACAGGGGTTGACGTGCTGTCAGTGGATTGAATCAAGGCATGTGAAGCGTCTGGGGTAAACCATGGAAAGCTGTGTAGGTATGAATATTTGCGTGTGTGGACGTGTGTATGTACATGTGTATGGGGGGGGGGGGTTGGGCCATTTCTTTCGTCTGTTTCCTTGCGCTACCTCGCAAACGCGGGAGACAGCGACAAAGTATAAAAAAAAAAAAAAAAAAAAAAAAAAAAAATATATATATATATATATATATATATATATATATATATATATATATATATATATATGTATGGAGAGAGAGAGAGAGAGAGAGAGAGAGAGAGAGAGAGAGAGAGAGAGAGAGAGAGAGAGAGAGAGAGAGAAGCAAAATTAACCTCCAAGACTACATCATCGACTGTGTATGAGTGTTCAGTCTCGTCGACGCTCCTCACTCCAAGGTGAGTGTATCATTTCCCTGGAAGGGTTGCAGCCTTAGAGCTGCAGGGGTACCAGGCAAAGGGGATTCATAACAGGTTCTCCCTGCCAGCGTGGGTCCCCAAGCCATAATCAAGTAGGATGATTGTTCGTCACACTACGTGGTGTCCCTCACCCTTAGAGACTTACTACCACTTGTATGAAAGAGTTGTGGCAACACCCACGAATACCCACTCCTTTTGATTACCAATTCCAGGTACGTCAGGGAAATTATCTCTCCTCGCTCGTCTTCGCTTCTTTCCCTACCGTATAGCCGGAGTGTTACCCCTTGCCACTACAACAGGGCAAGAGAGAGAGAGAGTACAGAGACCTCCCCATTCATGCTTCCCTCTCTCCCATAGAGAGAGAGAGAGAGAAAGAGAGAGTACAGAGACCTCCCCATTCATGCTTCCCTCTCTCCCATTATCGAGGAGAGGAGGAGGCGGTCAGTACTATATCCTCGCCTGTCATTTTTTTTTTTCCTCTCTCTCTCTCTCCCTTAGAGGCAAGGGGAGACTTGTCACTTGCCATCCCTTCACTACCACTTGCCTAGCATAAGAAGTGACGTACTGCCTCCCCTCCCATTACTAACCCTCTCGAGAAATGATGGAAAAGTCCTTTTCCGTAACTCCCTCACTCTGGAGAGGAAGAGGAAACTACCCGATCGTGTTTCTCTCATCATTATTCAGTAAAATTCAGAGAAATGAGAAAAAAAATGATCTTTTCTTCCTCTTTTTTTCCCTCATGTGGTGTGTAACAAGGTGTACGTGCGGGGTTGAAATTATATTCCCCCTCCAACCCAGGGCTCTGACTTTCCACATTCGATGGTAAATTATACTTCAGCGTACCGGTGTTGTGTGTGTGTGTGTGTGTGTGTGTATACCTATGGATGACAATGAAATCTTGTTTACTTATTATATCATCTTATGACAACTGTTCATGACACGTATCCCTTCATATGACAATATCCAATCCATAACTCGCGTCCGGTGCCATTATATACCCGTCCCTCATACATAATACCCGCTCCTCACATCATGACCTGCGTCCATCACACCTCACACACGCGCGCGTCCATGACACCACCTCCTCCCTCCTCCTCCTCCTCCTCCCCCCCTCACCTGACACCCGTCCTTCAAACGACACATGGCACGGTGCCACACTCCAGCTCACGTCATCTGGCTATCAGTCTCAGCCTCTCCTCCAGAGCATCGATTCAGAAGTCAAGGTCGTGTGATTCCTACTAGCCTGGCTTTCTCCTCCTCCTCCTCCTCCTCCTCCTGCATGAGGGTGAGGTGGTAGACGTCAACATCTCATCAGGGATTTTGATTCACGTCCACCACGGACCCGCTCCGTTCGATACGTCCTCACGAAGAGGTGTATTGAAATGCGATTTTTTTTTGCGCTGGTGTGTTTTTAGGTCTTGCTGGGTGTAAGTGGTTTTAGGGATACGTGTCCAGGGACGTTCAGGCTTTAGGTTGTTTTTTTTTTGGGGGGGGAGGAAGAGTAGTGTTGAGGAACAAAATGGTCATTGGTGGTTTTAGGTAATCATGTTTAGGACGTGATTGGCCATGGGTGGTTTTAGGAGTGGGTGTTTTTGGAACTTATTGACCATAAGGTATTTTGGGTATGCATATCTAAGAGCTTCTTGGTCATGATCAATGAAATTATATCTTAGGAGCATAACAATGATAAACAATTATACATATTCTATACCCTTCACACAGACACAATATTACTTTACTCACTTTCCTCCCATTTCTCATTCCTCCAACTCGTGTTTCTCAGTTCCAATCTCGTTTATCACACCCTCTCTTTACTCATTCTCTCCTTCGCACCTGAGCTTCACCCCTCTCCCCTTGCCCTTCTCTCCTTCAGTTCTCTCTTTCCTCACTCATTTTCTCCTTTTATGGTCTCAACCTACATTCCTAACACTTCCTAACAATTTCTTAAACTCATTTTTCCTATCAAATTCCTCACTACTTCGCTTCCCTCCCATTCCTCTCAGTCCAGAATCCAAGGCTTATTCTCCCATACAAATAGATAAATATATATATATATATATATATATATATATATATATATATATATATATATATATATATATATATATATATATATATATATATATATATATATATATATATATATATATAGATATATATATATATATATATATATATATATATATATATATATATATATATATATATATATATATATATATATATATATATATATATATACACACACACATATATATATATTCTCCAAACCAGGCCAATTAGAACCCTGAACTGAACCCTTGCTCTCTCATTACCATAGTATCTGTTCATTAAACCGAGGCCTTCGAGTGAGGAGACGACTGCAGAGGCAGTACTCACCCTTAATCACTAGCCCCTCACTCCTCACTAACACTGCCCCTGCATTAATGACGACCTACGATGCCAGAGGATGGGAGGTGGCAGGAGGAAATGAAGACATGAAAGGGAGACACGGGAGGATTACCAAGAATGAATAGAATAGAGAGAAAAAAAAAATATTAGAATATAGATGACAACGCCCTTTGTCTGGGAAGCTGTGATTTAACTAGCTTACATATTTCAAAGGGATTAATTCCTGTAATCCCTTCTCTGCTGGAGACTTACTACGCTGCGACTTAAGCTGAAGCTAAAATCCTGAATTTTCAGCACTGGTGCACAGTTTGGTTGGGGACACAGGAGACAACAGATTTTCGTGTGTGTGTGTGTTTTTTTTTCTCGGAGGGGAAACGTTTTAAGTCTGTGCCACTCTCGCTACTCTGTCTTCTTGGAGAGGGATGGAGCGGATGAAGGGAGCAGTCTACTGACTCAGAACTTGTGAGTTAACTGTAAGTTGAATGCAGAAGGTGACGGTTTCCACAAAGGGAAGGGTTATGGGTGTATATGGGTATATCGTTGTATAATCTTTCTGATGTATGATTTATTCACTATATATTCATAATCATTATCTTTATAGCCCCTTTCAAACAAGAACTCTTTATGCTACATGCGTAGATAAAGCAAATTGCATGTCCTGTAGGAGGTAGAATCATCAGCAATGCATATATCTTCATCACGCATGATAGGATTCAGATGAATATGAAATTACTCTTTTATGAGCTATCGTTCCCAAAGCACACACACACACACACACACACACACACACACACACACACACACACACACACACACACACACACACACACACACACACACACAAAACAAAAATCTTTTGGATTTATGGATATTGTTGTTTTTACTAAATTCTCCTTTCATTTAGGACTTTACATAAAAGGAAAAAAAAATCATGGCAGAAACAAGAATAATAAAACAGAAAGACGCTTTATGATAGCTCTTAGCTAAATTAAACCTTATAGAATAGTTAATAAGTCATCCTCCATGATCTTCACCAACGAGAACTGTAAGGCCAATGCATCCACCAAGAGGCAACAAGCGAGTGCGGGGCAATCATGCATATTGCTCCCTAGACAGACAGACAGGCAGGCATTCAGACATTGCCATTGACATCATTTGGATAAGAGCCGGCACGAGTGTAGGAAGACAAGCCCAGAAGCAACAGGACAGAAAGACTGGAGACCTTTTATGTACGTTGGTCTTCTCCACTGGCGATCGTGTTTCCATTCCCCTCGACTGATTTTTTCCTCTTAAGTTTATTTTATATATTCCGGCGAGAAATATTTCCTCGGGGTCAGCATCTCTTTGCCAAGGAGGTTTGGTTGAGGTTTGAAAACCTCCAGAGGAGGGTCGCCTCGGGCGATCTCTCTCTCTCTCTCTCTCTCTCTCTCTCTCTCTCTCTCTCTCTCTCTCTCTCTCTCTCTCTCTCTCTCTCTCTCTCTCTCTCTCTCTCTTGCTATTTCCCCAAGATACGCTTTCAGAATATCCTCTTCGCATATCCTTAGTCACTGGCTCTTTTTCCCCCATCAGTGAATTTTACCCTATGGTAGAGGTCGTCGCCCCTTTGGCTCTGGAGGAAAGACTTTCCTCTAAAAATTTTGAGATTTTCTCTTGCAGAAAGTTCGTCATCCTCTCTCCTGGTATCCAGACGAGGTTGTTAGCCTCCTTGCCTCAAGATTTCCCATTTTTAGATGAACTTTCACAAGACGACTACGTTTGATTTTGTTCCATTTGCGCAACACAAGTCTACTGGGTGATCCAGCACGGTTCACCTCTGAAACGAAAGGTTCTCGTCAGAACATCTACATTGGTTAGAGATAACTTTGGTGAGGTGTTGTTTAATTACTGTCTCTTGCCACGAGAAAAAGAAAGAGAGACAAAGGGACACACACACACACACACACACACACACAAACACACACACACACACACACACACACACACACACACACACACACTCATCCATCTATGAGAAGCTCGTCATTCATAGACACGTATCAGACCTGTACTTGCATTCACTGGCGGCTCGGGGTCAAAGATATAGGCTCTAGTAGTCGGTCCACAGTCAACGAAGCTGTTCATCCTCAACTAGATGTTCAGGCCTAGATCAATTAGAAACTTTTTCACTCTCCTTCCACCTCCAATTTGGTTTCCTCGTTCTCCTTGTTCTCTCCTCCTCGGACACATATCCTCCTTGTCAATCTTTCCTTACTCATTCTCTCCATATGTTCAAACCATTCCAGCACAGACTCTTGATCTGTCTCAACCACATTCTTTTTTAATTATGGTGATTTAGTTAAACATATATGTATATCATTTCTTGGAACATTAAGCACTATTTTAGATTATTCCTAATGAAAAGGGATCATAAATCAATCATTATGACCACTAGGTTTAGTTAAATTCAAGTTTATGGAATTGCAAAATTGTCATTTTTCCATTGTACATATCTTGGAATTAGCTAGAAAAAGAGATGACATCCTGAAATTTAAAGAGAGCATATTATGTATCATAACAGAGAATAGATGATAAACACATAAATGAATTATCAAGAAAAGGAGAGAGAGGGATGAAACCAAACTTTTTTCAAAATGTTTCACATCTTATGAAAAAAAAAAATCCCCTTGCACTGCTTTTAGAGTTAAGTAGACCCACTGACGTTGTTGTACAAGAAAAGAGACTTTAAAACTTCATTTAACAGCTCATTAACTTGCTTAATGAAGTTCATCGACAGGATAACAGGTCAATATCTTTTCATGTGTTTACCTGTTCGCGTGCCAAGGGTCGTTAGGCCAATATACGGTACAATTATTCGTAATTTATTGGAGCTTCTGGGTTAATTTTGTAGTCCAAAGTAAATGTAATCTACATGTTTTTTTCGCTCACGTGTTTCAGGGCATTACTAACCTGGAATTACATTGCCATGCGTTGGATAGTTTCCTTATATCACATTCTCTCTGTAAGCCTAAGATTGTAATCTAAGGTAATTTCATGATCTATATATTATACAGTACTGTAATTTGTCAGGCAAATGTATAAGAACGGTGCTGAAGACACCCAAAAAAAAAAATTTTTCTTCATTTATGTTCTTGTAAAACACGCAAAAAAATGTAAATGGGATTTGTTCTTTTCAAACTTATGGTTGTGTTAGTCTCCCCACACGATTTGGTATCTACACCGAGATAGCCATGTCCATGACCGCCACAGTTCTGTCTCTGTGTAAGCAAAGTGACGGAGTATCACCGACACGAAGAAGAAGAAGAAGAAGAAGGACAAGTGGAAACTCGGCTCACGGCACGAGTCTTGTGGAGGTGTGTACACTGCTCTAGTACACCTCCTCTTGTCAAAGTTTCGTCGCAGGTTCTCGTAGGCAGGCGAGTGTGCGCTCTCTCTCTCTCTCTCTCTCTCTCTCTCTCTCTCTCTCTCTCTCTCTCTCTCTCTCTCTCTCTCTCTCTCTCTCTCTCTCTCTCCCCTTCCGACACCGCGCACAACCCTTTGATGCAGATGCCCCTCGACCTCGTTAATGTCATTCTCAGGTCACGACACCGAGAGCCCAGGTCAAGAAAAGGATCTCTTTTGACTCGCCAAAGGAGACGGAAGGGGGGGGAGGGGTGCTTCGCGGTCAAACTCCTCCTTCCACTCTGACTCGTACATCCTTTGGAGTTGTTTCTGACGACCGCTCCACATTCCTTCGACCCTGATCACACGCCACTAAATAAAACCCAGTTTTAAGTTGGCCATAAAATACGCGACTTAGATATGTATATATATTTATATACATATATTCATATATATATATATATATATCAGACTATCCGTCACCCTTAAAGCAAGGAGCTTTATGGCATAGATTTCCTTACATAAACCTCCTCCAGCGAAATATAGATTCCAGGAACTTCGGTCGTCGGGTGGGTTACACACTACACACAACACTCCCCCTCGAGGGATGAGGGCAGTTGCCAAGTGCTCACCATAAGAGATATAACCATCGATCACCCACACACGCGAGAGGGCAATCTCCGAGTGATGAGAAGCCATTTCGCTGTGCCTCACTCAGTCGCTCATCCGTTGTTTGTGGTGTCGTAAATTGTTAAGGGAGAGAGAGAGAGAGAGAGAGAGAGAGAGAGAGAGAGAGAGAGAGAGAGAGAGAGAGAGAGAGAGAGAGAGAGAGAGAGAGAGAGAGAGAGAGAGAGAGAGAGAGATCCCCAGTCATAAATTGTTAAGGGAGAGAGAGAGAGAGAGAGAGAGAGAGAGAGAGAGAGAGAGAGAGATGCCCAGGGTTGAAAAAGGTGGTGTTTTCCCCCCAACCCAGAGGAAGAAAAAAGGGGAAGATAGATTCTTTTTTCTTAATTTCATGGGAGATAGATTACCCTGTATATTCCCTCTGGTGAACCGGGTGATGTGTCTATTACGTTGGCAGACGATGGGTAAGACTGAGAATTAAAGTCTTATATGTTATGCCTATGTTACTGCACAGTATTAGAACTTGATAGGCTCATTAAGCCTGTGGATGAGTGCCATTACTCTATACTTAGTCATCTTAAATAGCTGTGGGTTGTCTAGACCTAACAAAGCTGTCGTTCTAGTACCGCAACCGCTTATACAACCACCAGAGGAAGGAACGAGCAGGTTGGTAGACTGGTTGACTCTACTCACCCCAGAGAGAGGGTCGAAGTGGAGATTAACTTCGGCTACACTAACCGCACATCGATTTCGCTATAATGGTATCTGGGACTTTGCAACACATATATATCACAGGAGCTGTTTCTGATAAAGTAACAGAGCAATATAATTCATATTCAGTCCCAGTGATGGAGGTGTTGTCGTCTAACATAGCCACAATCGAGCTATGTGCATTACCCACAGCTTAAATTTAGCAGCTCAGAGTCGTTCACACGAAACCAACCCTGTCGCTCGGGGATAACCAGTCAGTCGCTGATGATATCCGTCGTGCATAAACCAGTCGCTAGTGAGGAATACTGCACCTCTGGCATAGGACAGACTTCGCAAAACATTTTTTGTCACTGTTCGTAATACTCGTAGGTCGATATCGGCACCTGAGATTTACATTGACACACGGCAGGTTGTGCATGATGTATCGTGAATTACGATACCGTCAGGTAGCGATGAGTGAAAGCTACCTACCAAGGCCTTCATGTCCCCAACTCAGGGCCGAGTCGCGACTTCGGCTGAGGGACGAAGGATGGAACATGATCCTTCCTCCAGTGCTTAACGGAATAATTCTTTTACACAATCTCACGAAAAAGGAAATCTCGAAAAGAACTTGAGAAATACCTCGAGGAAAAATGAAATATGATGCGACGAAATAAAGCAGCGAACAGCCTACCACATTAGGCAAAGCATGTTCCTATCCTCCCTCGTACGCAAACACCATTCATTCCGAGAAGGAGAAAAAAAAGAATATAACTAACATGAAATAAGAGACCAAAAGGTTTTATTCTCCTTTCATTCCCGTAGAAAATGCGACAAGAATAGGTCATTTACTAAACGCATTGTGAGGCTCCTCTCTCTCTCCCCCTATTCCACTGAGGCATAGCAAGGGGGAAAAGACTGTGTGTGTGTGTGTGTGTGTGTGTGTGTGTGTGTGTGTGTCTGTGTGTGTGTAGAGGGAGGAGGGAGGGACGGCGTTGGGGAGATGGTAAATAAAGAAAGGACTCGGAAGGAACCCTCGTCCCCCCCGCCCCCTCTCCTTGCGTCTTCTCCATTATCATTGGTGGAAGATAATGTGAGGAATGAGGATCTTTACTCCCGCGCGTCCCCAGGAAGGGGAGGAGTGAGGTAGGCTGTACTGTTGATTAAAGAGGGGGACCTGAATGCTGCTCGCCAGCCCCCTTCTGTCACCACGATCCTGGTTGGATGGCTGGGTTAAGAGAGTGGCAGCGAGTGGATGGTGCCTGAGGTGAGTGAGTGTGGTGGAGGAGTGTAGCGAGTGGATGGTGCCTGTGATGACTGAGTGTGTGTAGGGGGATGGTAGCGTGCAGATTGCTCCCGTGGTGAGTGCGTGTGGTAAGGTGGATGGTGAACGTGGATTTCGATGGATTCGTGACGGATATGCTGAGGATAGGGGCTGCTGGTGAGAGAGAGAGAGAGAGAGAGAGAGAGAGAGAGAGAGAGAGAGAGAGAGAGAGAGAGTCTAAGGACAGTGGAGACAGTGAGGATGAGGCTGACTGTATGACAGTAGTCATTGCGCTGATGATGTGTTCGAGTCTCGCCCCTTGCATCAAGCGTACGTTCCTGAAGCTTTCACGTTGCCTCCTCCTGTGAGCGAACAGGAGACCCCAACATACTTTGGTGTACTTTCTCTGTTGTGTCGAAGGTCTTCAGGCATCACTAGCTTCGTCCTCAACAGACGATAGATAAAAGTCGTACTACTAACCCTTGTCTGAGTTCCACGCTGCAAGACGAAGCAGTGAGGTACAGCAGTGTGGTATAGCAGTGTGGCACAGCAGTGAGGCACAGCAGGTGGTTGCTTGTGTAAAGAATGCTGACCCTTGAGTTCAGCCGTCCACTGGACAGGGAACTCGCCCTTAATGAATTCCGCAGCTTACTGGAGCCGGGGTCCGAGTCCACTGTGGCCGTGTGAGAGTGGGTGAGAGGAGAGCAGGTGACGCTGGGAGAGCGACGGAGGGAGGAGAGGGATAAGGGAAGGCAGGGTGGCGCATGACCTTTATATATATATATATATATATATATATATATATATATATATATATATATATATATATATATATATATATGAGAGAGAGAGAGAGAGAGAGAGACAGACAGACAGACAGACAAACCGAGACAGACAGACAGACAGACACACAGACAGACAGAAAAAGAACGCCAGCGACCTTGTGTCATGGCCCGTGTTAACAAATCTACGGCAACTTGCGAATTTAATGAGCGTTTCTTCGCCGACAGAATGGAGCTGTCACACCCAGAGTTTCACTCACCCGTAAGACACTGGTGCAACGTGTCCCAGTCGCTGTTGGTCTGGTTCGAGGCGAGGGATGTGGCCATAATCCCTTGCTTATTATGACCATACATCGCGCCCCACCTTGCACCAGAGTTAGGGAACTTGGTCCCCCACGTGATATGATGTGATGAAGGAATTTTACAAGAGAGAGAGAGAGAGAGAGAGAGAGAGAGAGAGAGAGAGAGAGAGAGCATATGAATCTCCCATCACGGATGGGAGGGAGAAAATGAGGAAAATCATACGCGTAAGATGAGAGGGTAAGGGGATCATACACGAGCTTCTACGAGATGAGAGGAATCCTCAATTGCTGAAAAGGGTATATACGAGGAGGAGCTCCACCATCATCGTGAGGGAAAGAGGGAATGTGAAGGGAAGGAGAGAGGATACTAACACCATCAGAATGAAGATGGAGTGGAGAATGGTGTCCTTTGGCTCGGCAAGAGCATCTAAGCATCTCCCTTATCTGCTGGAGGAGGTGATACCGTGGCCGAGAGCGACAGGTGAGGCCACAAAAATGTTCGTATAATTCACACCGGTTTCCTGGAGAGTGGTCGACGGCGGGTGGCTAGGGACGAGAAATGGATTGCTCTTCAGGATGTGGAGGGAAGCGGGCCTAGTATGGAAGATAAATTACACCAGGGATAAGGAAGAGAAAAAATAGAATTAAGGTCTGGTCTTATGTAGGATGTATGTCTCTAAACAACAGGAAAGAATGGATATGAAATGATATCTCTGTTCTATGTCTAATTCCTTGTTATTACCCATTACCTATTTCCAGCAACTCCCTCCCTCTCTCCCTCTCTCTTCCCCAAAAGAAAGAAAAATATCCCTGTATATAACCAATAGAATTGCCTCTTACCCATATATTTCAAAGCTCTCCACTGTATAACAGGATTGGCATTCTACCCACCAAAAAAATTAGCATCTTTGATGAAGATGGTCGTAAACACTACGAGGGAATTTCTTATTCTTTGCTCCCCCGTAATGATGGAGGCACCATAAAATTCAATCTTATTTTCTTTATGCCATTTTTATGTTAGCTGTGATGGCATGGGCAAACGAAGCCCTAATCAAGGCAACATTTTTCAAGCTATTATATACATATACCCTAGCCTGAAGAAGGTACTCATTTCATAGACCAATCGCCTAAGGGCGGATGAACGGCTGGGTTAATTATGGGCCCACTTCCGCAAACAGGATTCGAGCCCATGAGCTCAAGCCTTGGAGGGCCCGTGAATGCGTGACGGTCACGGACGCGAACCACTAAACCATAGAATTCGATTCAGTGACTAACACATATATCATTACATATATCAGACACTAAAGGTATATGAATTGCAAGGGGAGGCAGTGACTTTAAGTAAAATTAACTTTTCTTTGTTTTATCAATTATTACCCCAAAACCCCATTTCTTCACAATTTGGCATAGTGCCTCTGTGAGACTTACCACTGAAAACGACTGGCTCAAAGCTCCCATCCCCAAACACGCGTGTTCAACTGGGTTAAAGGATCAGATATTAGTGTATGTTCATGCATTTATTCCCACTATCAAATAGAATATCATCTATAGACACCATGGGAAGGAAAGATCTGATATGGAAGATGATATAACACAAATAAAAAAGAACATCAGATGCAAAGGAGATGCAGTGCAGAGTTTGAACAAGAAAGGAACGGTGGATGGAACAGGAAATTGAGAATAACACTAACACAACCATATCAGTCATCAAAAGGGATATAGAAAAACACGTAGCCTTTCAAAGAACCCCAGTGACTGAAGCCATATGTAAAACATCGTATAGTCTTGATATCTTTCTCATTTTACTGGAAAAAAAGAACTTCTAAAAACGATACAAAAGAACAGGAAAGCAATAAACCAAGAATTATGCACCCATTATTCTGATAGAAAACGAGACGCGAATTGGTCCCTTTCCCTAGACGCATCCTTTATCCTCTCCCATTGAGGCAATAGAGAGAGAGAAAAAAAAATAGAGTGAAAAAATAGATGGGAAAATAAAGATTCTAGGAATTGGAGAGACGTGGTAGCCCATCTCCCTTAGGCATCTACACATTATCAGCGGGGAGAAAAAAATCTAGGGAATGAGAGGTATATTTTCCCTCCTCGTCGCCGTCCCACGTAAAGGGAAAACGAGCCAGGTTCCACAGCTGATCAAAGAGGTTCACGAAATGCCATTAACACTGGCACCACACTGATGGCTCTGTGAGAAAAGTAGGGATTAGGTATAGCAGGGATGAGGGAGGGTGGACCGGCGTAGATGACGAGGACTGGGATGTGTTGCTGGTGAATTGTAGGGTGTTGGATTAGACGTATATGGTGTTGACTGGTGTGTGGGGCTGGTGATTTAGGGTTGTTGGAGTTGACGTATATGGTGTTGACTGGTGTGAGGGGCTGGTGAATTGTAGGGTGTGTTGGAGTTGACGTAAAATGTGGTGACTGGGGTATGGCTGGTGTTCTAGGGTGTTGAAACAGACGTATATGGTGATGACTGGGATATGCTTCTGGTAACTGTAGGATGTCGTGGACGCATATGGAGATGACTGGGATATGTGTCTGGTAACTGTAGGATATCGTGGACGCATATGGTGATGACTGAGGTGTGTGGTTAGTGATTGTGAAGTGTTGCAGTCGGATGTATATTTGCGTATAGGTAATGGTGGATTTGAGGGATGGAGTACATGGTAGTGACTCGTATGAACATGCTTACGTCTTTTTCCCAGGAGTCTCGCACTATCTGACACTCCTGCAGCGCTCAGGAAACCAGCCACGTCCGCCGGGAGGGACCCTAGGTCATGAAGTGTAGCGATGTCGTGTATCTACATGGGGACACTGCAGGCGCATCTGGTTAACACGTGTTTGGCGTCTTTTCATTGCAGACTTCAGGAAGGGTCCTGAAGTCTGCTGAATCAGTGTCTGAAGTAAACGTAAGCATGGGTGATAACCGGATCGTAAAGTGGAAACAGTGACTCAGAGAGAGAGAGAGATGAAGACCGCCCCATCAGGCATACATCCCCCTGATAACCACACACTCTCTCTCCCCTGACAAATACGGGGAGTTCGTGGTGACCTTCTGAACCGTGATGTCAGGAAATCCTGAATGGGCGAACGTTTCCCTCACCAGAGGAACAAAATTACCACTTTATGTTTCCTCATTCTTGCTACGGCAGCTCCTCCTCCTCCGCCTATCGCTGTCTCACTTGACACGAGGAAACTGGAGGTAATATCCTGTGTGCGCCATATTGCCTACACAGGTGAAAACGCCTCTTTTTTATTTATGGTATATGAGGGACGTTTATGAAGACTGCTACGCCATGGAAGAGAATTCGAGGCAAATCCTGTAGTTGAGAAAGGCGATCTGATGTTCTTACAGAAAAAGTGGAGATTGATATGGATATCATTCGCTGGTAAATATTACATGAAGAGGCGCGGCAAAGGTGGACATGAGGTAAAATGAGATGAGAATGTCTACCACAAGAAGAGGGGACGATGAGGATCCCAAAAGGCGGGAGATGAGGTGAGTTCCATGGTGAGTTGATGCACTTTGGTGCAACAGCAGCTCCCTTGTCTCCTGCACGGGATGATGTCGCCGACGCTGAGAGGAGAGAAGTGATGCCGCAGAGAGAGAGAGAGAGAGAGAGAGAGAGAGAGAGAGAAGAATTTCTGGTGGCGTTACACACGAAATCTTTCTAAGCGGATGAAAGGACTAGACACTAAGTATTATTGGGAAGCAAATCTTTATCCACTTATCTATAGGTTCCTCTTGTACAATATACATTATATATATATATATATATATATATATATATATATATATATATATATATATATATATATATATATATATATACTATCCCTACGTAATATTTAAGCAACACTTCCGCACACAAAATGCTGGGAACATTAAGCCTTAAATGCCAATGATGCAGATGACCTCCTTTAGTGGATTACACGCCCCAGGCATTACGAGGAGCCGCTGTAATCTTTAGACATAATTAGTATTCAAGAAGCTCGTCCTTGATATGTAGGAAACCCTGACGATGTACAGGGATAAGGGGCGGAGTGGCACTACCGAAATGGTTGTCTCCCCAGCTCCTCCCACACTCACCCAGCAGCTCATCACGCACCGGATGAGGGCGAGACTAGAGACCACTGATAGGATGGTCTCTTCCTCCAGCCAGAGACCACTGATAGGATGGTCTCCTCCTCCAGCCAGAGACCACTGATAGGATGGTCTCCTCCTCCAGAGCACCAAGGGGTAACAACCCTTAGTTATTTTGCATCGTATTTTGAGCCAGGTCATCCCGTTCCACTTGGACCACTCGGTTATAATGAGCATACAAGCAAGACTTGAAATTTCTTCTGCACCTCATTTTCTACGATAGAGTTTGCTTCTTCTTTTTTTGTTACGTCCTTAGATATGGCTGGAATTTAGGTTCTTATAAAATTGGTTTTCAATCAGCCTTTATGTCTTTAGGTATTCGTTCCCAGTGAAATGATGATGAAGACCAAAACTACAATATACTTGGAAGTGTTCTAATCTGTGTTTTTTCTCACTGGTAAAATAGGTAAAGCTTCTGGTTCTTCGTCAAGATCAAATCTGGCAGCTTTTGCTAACATGCCAACCACACTCTTCGAAGACCTCATCACACTAGACCTACGTCAACTACTTTTCTCTAATACCTATTCTGGATGATTCTTGAATTTCAATACCTCTAGCTTTACCTCTTCTTGCATATCCTATGCACCATTGACGACACTGCTTTAAAATCCTCACTCCCCCCTTTGAAGGAGAACGAACCATAGGAAGCGAACGACATCCTTTTGTCGGTCCCTGAAGGAGTTAGCTTCTAATGTAGAGACTTTTCACTCTCACACAGACCGCCTATGCCTTGAGATCTGCACGTTTCCATCCTCCAGGAAGCTTGCAAGAGTAGACGCCCTCCTGAAGAAGGGAGACTGCGATCTCTCGGTTCTCCTTTAGCTCTCCTATTTGATATTTCAAAAGCCCTCGAGTCTTCTGTGAAACTATGATTTCACAGCTACTCTGAACCTTATAGCATTCTCTCTGACGACCAGGGTGGTCGCAATATGGCAAACTCAACAGGAGACATTTGTGTCCCCTCTGATTCATATGTGGCATTACTTCTAAAAGGGGTTCTTGGAAATCAAATGGTGTAGGGTTTGATATTGCATAATCTTTTCACGGGATTCGGCAGGGACTTGTGATTTTGAAATTTCCATCTCTCGCTTTCCCCCGTCCTCCAAACTAATTCCTATTTTTATGCCAATCTCTTTCTTGCTGCGATCTCTCATGGGGCGGCTTTTACCTTACCTTTTCACCATCTTAAGACCGTGTTTATCAAGGATCTATACTTTCTCTGTCCTCTCTTCTAGTTTTACTTTATCATCTTTCGATCAAAGATATTATATACTCCTATGATTCAATCTAGCACTCTCTTCTTTCTTTTTCTTTACAAACTCCTTCGCTTAATCGTGCAATCCCTCTTCTTACTTCGAATGTTTCGCCACTGCCTTTGACGAAAGTAATGTTATCAAAGTCCTTGCTGCCCTCATAATGGATTTCACCCTATTTCTCGTCACCTTATTTGATATATCAGCAACCCAATCTGTGTGTCAGTACTACTTGGCACTGCCTTACCCATCTTAGCTCTCTTGCAATAGCCACACCTGGTATAGTCAAGTCTATCTCCAAAAGACTTAGGATTTTTCATCAAGTCTCAACGTCAAATTGGCTCTTGCATGCCATACTTTGTACACTCACACACACACACACACACACACACACACTAAGGGCAAGACTCCTAGGAAAACCGCCTTTCCTTGCTATACAGTTCTGTTAAGAAACAATTTAGATCATCATCCACACATTTCATCTCTCTCTCTAACTTGGACCGATATTTTTACCTCCAGGCCGTAAGAGACTGTCTGTCCGTCTGTCTGTCTGTCTGTCCGTCAGCCTCTCTCTCTCTCTCTCTCTCTCTCTCTCTCTCTCTCTCTCTCTCTCTCTCTTTCCATTTCTCTCTCGTTACCTCTACTTTTTCTAATGAATTTCTCGATGATACTATCACTTGGCCTCCCTCTACCTACGTAATCACCCCTATACTGTCGAACCATCGCGACCTGAATCGTTGTCTCTGTGGACCTTCGACGACGACCAAACACACAATAAACCAAGCTGCCACAAGACATCGCCCAACTTTCATGACCGGCCCGTAAACTTTTATGTGCAGAAAATGGCAAGTACAAAACTACCACTTTCATCATCCAGAAGCAAGAGGAAGTGCTTAGGGTTTGATTCCCGTAACAACAACAACAACAACAACAACAACAACAACAACAACAAAATAACAAACAACAACAACAATGACAAACCGTCATAAAATGTAAAGAAAACCCACCTCGGTAACGAAAATAAAGAAAAAAAAAATAACGAAAGAAAGAGCTGGAAAGAATGTACCATAATCAATAGCAGCGTTGAAGGTGAGAGAGAGAGAGAGAGAGAGAGAGAGAGAGAGAGAGAGAGAGAGAGAGAGAGAGAGAGAGAGAGAGAGCAACAAGCAAGCACGAAATCAATGACGGCGGCAGCCCCCAGCTCACCCCAGCCCCCCACCACAACCCCCAAACAACAACAGGAACAACGATAACAAAAAGCAACAATAGCACTCGGAGCCTGTCCTCCACACACACACACACACACACACACACACACACACACACACACACACACACACACACAAAAGGCTCCGGCACAACATGTCCGCCTCAGTGGCAACGTCGATTTGCTTGCTTATTACACACACCGGGTCAATATTGGCCATCAAGATAAACTTCTGTGTACCCAGACGAGGCTAGGAAGCTGGATATATATATATATATATATATATATATATATATATATATATATATATATATATATATTTATTCATTTATGCATAAACCATTTTATCGACCAACCCATATGGGTGGATGAACAGCTGGGTTGACTGTGGACCGACTGCTATAACCAGGATTCGAACCTATGCCCTCGACCCTGGATTGCTAGTGAATACGGGACATACTGTAACTTTTGGCCTAGTACAACTGCAGCGGAGCTTTACTGTAAGAGAATATAACATAAGAAAACTCAGGTGCAGTGAAGCAAGGGACATACCCTCTTACTATGAAAATGACGAGACGTTCCACACAGGAATAGTGTCAAACTACAATTGTTCAAAAAAAATTTTTTTTTGAAAATTGCGAAATAGGAAAGAGAGAGGATAGCATTCAAAACATGACGCTTTCTCACCCAGGCCGTTGAAATGACACGAGAATTTCATTTACTCATAGTACAGTGACACACAACAATAAAAAAAAAATGTCCATATATGTATACGAATTCATATTAGAATTCACTTCATGTACATCCTATTTTACGTTCGTCGTCAATAATCAACATCAAAGTACATTTTACCTCTCTTCCACCCACCTCCACGACACCTTGCAAGCACAGAAGGTCTTAGGGAAATCCTTATTGCAAGCCTCACCCACCACATCTCGAGCCTCGCCGAAGGGACAGCGCAACAGACATCCCCTCCTTGCACTCTTCAACATCCCCGGACATTGTTGCATGGCAGGGAATACACCACAGATCGCTGGCAAAAATACGTTGGGGCCAGCTTGCCGTGTACCATCTGACTCGCGTGTGATTATCATACAAAGTGTTAGTGTGTTTCCCCGATGGCCATTCGTCGAGGCACAGTTTTATTCATTACTGGGTGAGTAACTCGTTCTGCCCTGGGCCACCGCGCTGCCTGCCAGGTATGGAGGAGAGGCAAGATGGTGCTGAGGGAATGACGTTCACTACCCATCTCAGTGATGAGTGGGCCACTGAGGGCTGTAAACATTGAGGGTTTGTTGCCCTTTATCGTACCCCTTTTACACAAGTTATCGTACCGTAGATCTAGTCTTTTCTGATTCTAGGATTGTATCGTACTGAATATTTGAGATTCGTTGTATCACGAAGGTTTTAGAAGGATGCTTTTAATGATTCATATGATACCACATAGGATTGAGAAGAAAGATATAAACGGCAACTAGAAATTCAGACTGTGATCTAGAGTTCTGGAAACAAGAGGAAAACGGGAAAAATGAATAATGAAACAGTAAATGACTCCTAGATGTAAAATGAGATTGAACCTTTAAAGGGAACAGTGTGCCACATCGTCAGTTCTGACCAGTGGTGAGAGATCAAGGCTCAGACAAGTGAGAAACCACATCTTGTGACCACAACATTCAGCTTAAATCCTAGATTCGTTGTGTCAATTTTACACACATATACGTTATAGAGAAACAGAAAGCGAGATACTGCGCCAGGCTGCACTGACAGCATTTCCCCTGTGACACATTTTGTAGAGATATCTCCTGGATTTGTCACAGCTTCTCACTCTGGGAGGATAAATACTGAATCCAGAACTCCAAACAGATGGACGTAATCTTTGCCATCTCGTATTAGACTCGTTTGATATTCAGTGCGATATGAGAATCGCTTGAGCGTAACCCACACGGGTCAGATTGGTCGTCTTTTACTTAGATTTCACTTGAGTATATCGTACTTAAGGACAAGGGAGTGTTCTCTTTGTTCATAAGTGTCTCCCATTTAGAAAACTGAAGATGATACTGAAAGATAAGATATCTTCATATCAATTGTGAACTCTTGCTCTTGGTGGTAAAGGACCAAGCGAGAGGTAATTCACGTCTTCATCGTAACGTAGCAGTGAACCATCAGTGTCCTCTAACGAGGGCAAACAGTGAACTACACTCTTCCCTTACTATTAAATAACATTGACTCATAGTAGTCTGCGTAATGGAAAAGTGACATAGAATCTTTGCTTCGTATCGTGGCATAGCACTGAACTAGTCCATTGTGCGTGATGGTGTGACCCAGAACCAGATTGCCTTGCATTGAAGAGTGGAATTGCAGTGAATTATCATTTTATTCCATACGGCAGCATGATGAGAAATGATGGTATTTTTCATCGCTGGGAAGCAGTGAACAATTGGTGTCCAGCATTGTGGGGATTGCAGTGAAGGACCATTCTCTTGCTTCCTAACACAACAGTGAACCAAAAAGCACTACATTTGTGAGGCAAAAGAGTATGACCATTGACCACGATGCTGTTGAGTAGCAGTGAATGATCACTGTCCTCCATAGCCTAACAAGTGAACAGTCCTTCTGGTCTATTGACACGAACCCGTCACTTTGATGTTGGCCCAATGCATCCGCTATTCTCTCTGTGGCCATACATCACTGAAGAAGTAATTAGCCTTGAAAAGAGTAATTTATATATAACACAATGGTCTACACTCCACCCACGAAGAGATTATAATGTGATATCCTGGTTCATTATTTCTAAAAATGTCAAATGAATAGTGAAAGAGAAATTGGGTCTAATATGTGACGAAACATCATACTGTACCATGAATGATGCCTATGAAAGGTAAAATATAACAAAAATGACAGTATTAAGTGTAAAGCAACGAAGAATATACCGAGGCAGTGGACAGTCTGAGATCATTTCAGAAGATAGAATTTGAATAGCTTATACCCAGTCTCCTCCAGAGATGAAAACCTACAACACAAACTTATGAAAAGCGTAAGGTCATTACAATAACCGCTGAGTGTTCGTATAATTTGTTGTGTGTGAACATTTCCACACACCGACGTTGTAAACAAATGCCAGAACATAGCACGAGGATACATATTATACTAAGCTGTATTGTCAACAAGCTTCTGTTGACACGGTATTTCAGCTTACCTCTGTATTTGTGACGAAGTGCCACGGTGGTGAGATGGAGACCTGACATTAAGGTCCCTTTTTTTTACTATCATACACCCCCAGGATACCTTCCATGAGGCTCCTGCAGTTTTAAGGTTGCGCTGTAGTCAGGAACAGGGAGATGTTGAACTCCTTTAGAGTGAAGAGCATTATTAGATCTGTTTGATTATAAGTCAATAAACATACCTGGCCTTCATGATACAGGCCTCAAAAAACAGGGACAGGTAATCAAAGCTACGCCGCAAAAAAAGATGAAACTCTCTATCAAAACTATATGATTATACACAAACACCATTCTAAGTTGGGTGCACATGTATACTAATTTCATTAAATGAATGACAATTGTGTAATCTGCTAATAGCATTTCTCTAGATTCAGGAACAATATCAGGTGACTTTCGTCATCTATGCTTTGTTTGAAGGATTTTGATATCGAGGAAAGTAAAAAGACATGTGCATTCCTACGCCAGGATTAGTATCACAATTGCTAGCAATATCCCAAACTCGTAATACGGTAGGATGTATTTCCGGGTTAGTTTATACATTTTGACGATGGTGGATTTACATGCGGATCTGCTGTCGCTTTTCAGAAGTAAGGACGTTTGTTTTAAGGTTTAGAATAGACCTCGAAAGGAAGAGAGTCAAAGCTCAGAAAATTGTATACAGGGGTTAAGTGAAAAGCAGGGTGGAGTCGTTCAACTACCGGAGACGTTGTTCATTCATTTTGTACGAATCAAATGTATAAATTTCAGTCTTTCAACCTCATTTTGGTGTAGTATATCAGTAGTCTAATATGGTTATACCTACGATAGATGAAGAGACTTTATCCCTTCGGTAGACATCGTTCCATCTACGATAGATTAAGAACCTTTAACCCTTCAGTGAACTCTGTATATACTGCGCATTTAAACTCACTTGGAACTTGCGGACCACACATTCTCTCTATATCCCCAAAGCGTGGAAAGGTCGAGGGTAAATAAACATTAAAAGAGAGAGCTCCTGATTGTTGCATTCTGTTACGAGCTGGTTGGCGTAGACAGTTGTGATGTCAGGAGCAACGTCAAGTGGGAAAACAGATTTTGGCTGGTTGGCTGGATGGTTATCTGGGCTTTTAAGCCTGTCGAAATCCATATATATATATATACATATAAATGTAGATAGATAGACAGATAGATGAGATCCATTCAGATACATCTGTCGTCGTCTGAATATTTAACTACTACACTCCCCGTTACAAGCGGGGTCAATTCGACCCACGAGTTCGTGGGTTAACGCTTCAGTTAACGATGAAGTGACAAGTTCCACCTCCAAGTTTAGGTAGCAGAACCATGCGCTAACACACGTCTTATCATCCCCTTTTTCTCCTCACAAGTAACGCAGGCGTCACACTGTGTGTGTGTGTGTGTGTGTGTGTGTGTGTGTGTGTGTGTGTATCGCAGCTTGGTAGCCGTCAACAAGGATACAACACATTACCAATATTCGCGATTCTATTTCTCAAGTCTTGGCATAATCTTCACTAATATAGTGACTAAAAGGTTTCCTTCTGTACACGATGTATCTAGAGCTTATTTTTCGGTTGTCATTTTTCATTAAGAAGGAATTAGATTACGTCTATTGAACCATTATGAAAGGTAGTTAATGATGTTGGGGTCATAAATCATATTCATTATGTTATAACCTTCCCACCTTTAATTCCAGAGGTGAGGAATGAGTGATGAGGGTAAGATATATCTATACAGTTCTGACCAAGTGAGGAAATTAATATGGATCACTTAAATCTCATCTTAAGCTCTATTGTTTCATGATATAAGGAAAAGAAATATCCTCATGTCATCCATCCTTCTATTCGTACCTGATTATTATCGGCTATGGAAGGATTGCAATGGAGGCGGTGATCAGCGAGATATAACTCATGCATAATATCTGGGCTTAGAAACAGTGGCCATCGTCAGCATGGCTGTAAATACATGGCATTGAAGAAGATAACTATGATACTGCTCACCAGTGGCTGTGGGTCCCGTTAACCTAACGCCCGGCATTGTGTCGACAGATATGGGTGTCTCAATTTCTACCTCACATAAATGGAGCAAAAAAATGACACGAATGGCTGGTTAAAAGTACGTTTCTGTCAGTAACAATAGCCGTGGTAAATAGAGGGGTCATTTACTATGATAACTGTGGGTAGGAGAGAATGGTTCATCGGCTCTTAATCACCCAGGAGGAAGGGGACGATAACAGCGACCACAGCAGCAGCCACAGCTGTGGCCACAGCAGCAATGTCAGGCATGAACCCTGCTCACTTCGAAGGTCGGCGGAGGAAGAGTAGTAGACAGGGACCACTACCGGTGATCAACCACACAAGCATGTCTGGCTTTCATTACGGAACTGCAAGATCGATGCGAAATGGGATTCCGCGGGTCTGCTCCCTGTACTTAAATGAAGAGTACGTCCTTCAGGAGAGGCCCGAGGGGGCTGCGTATACACGCAGGCAGACACATGCACGTGTGAGGAACACACACACACACACACACACACACACACACACACACGCACGCACGCACGCACACACGCCCCATTTACCAGCATTTGTATTCGTTTGACCTGATGTGTCTTCGTACGTCTGTGTGTGTGTGTGTGTGTGTGTGTGTGGTGTGTGTGTGTGTGTGTGTGTGTTTCCTCTTCTGGGAAATTGTTACCACAAGCGAGCGTGGTGAAAAGTTAGCTGTGGCGGGAATTACATACGCAGACTGTACGTGATTTCCATAAACTACCTCGGGACTGAGTGTTGTTGTAACTAAGCTACAGTTGTTTAGCTCGGCCTAGGTATTTTAGGCGGACTGGAAATCTGGAAGAGACACAGTAGCCAGCTATTTGCTAATGTTGTCTATAGAAGAGACTGATATATGATTTTTCTCCGTGGTGTAAAACAGTTTTTGAAGTAATTAGTTTGTCTGTGGCTCTGTCTGACTTCATAACGATATAAGCAAACTTTTCATATATACATACATACATACATATTGCATATACTGAGAGAGAGAGAGAGAGAGAGAGAGAGAGAGAGAGAGAGAGAGAGAGAGAGAGAGAGAGAGAGAGAGAGAGAGAGCTGATGGCTGTAATGAAGAGATAGACATGAGGAAACTGCCTCAGCAGACATGAGGAGGTGATTAAGGCAGATATACGAAGGATGGCACAGCCGACATGAGGAGGGTATTGTGGTAGATGAAGAACAAGATGGGACAATGGAGGAAAGACAAGACCTTCTCACCTCACTCGGCCCACTCACCTATCGCGACCTTACTCGTGTGTGTGTGTGTGCGCGTGGCCTTAGCCTGTGGTTTATGTGGGGAGCTGTGTGACGCCTGCCTCCCCCCCCCCTCTCTCTCTCTCTCTCTCTCTCTCTCTCTCTCTCTCTCTCTCTCTCTCTCTCTCTCTCTCTCTCTCTCTCTCTCTCTCTCTCTCTCTCTCTCTCTCTCTCTCTCTCTCTCTCTCTCTCTCTCTCTCTCTCTCTCTCTCTCTCTCTCTCCACTCGTAGTGCAGCCTCATGCTGGTTATATATAAACGTGTGTAGCTATAGGCATTCAGCTCCCATCGCTAAGGAATATCCATCAAACAAGTCTTCCATCGGCGTTGGAATATCTCAAACGTATGGAGATGGAAAAGGTCATCTTCATCGACAGGAATATTTCTTAATCGATGTCTTCTATTCACAGATTATAATGAAAACATCCATAGAAAATCTGGTTCGTTAATACGTGATTAATATCTGCTGTGCCATCTAAATCTAGGCCGTATGTGTAGATCACCTCGAAACTTAAATGTAAATATTTGATTAGTGAATTCAGGCACGAAACCAAATACCCGGAAGAATTAGAAGGAAAAATATCTGGTTTTGCAAAAAGTTGAGGCTCCCTCGCCCACTCTCCAACCCCTAACGTTTTTTTGTGCGTGTCTTCAGTTTGGCTTTTGTGTTTGGTATTTTTGCTTGCATCCTGCCGTGGAAGCTGGGTCCAATGCCTGACGGAACACAGAACTTTTTTTCCTATAAATCCTTTTCCATTTTGCTCAGCCTTTTACATTCTACCACGTCTTCTTCTTCCTCCTCCTCCTCCTCTTTCTTCTTCTTCTTCGACCTGACCTCTCTCAATCCACGGTGTCCCTCATCCATCACCCTGACACCTCACCTTTTACACCCTGAATGGGGCTGTTTCACCTTCCACCCTTGACCCTCGAATTCTCCTTCTCTTTACCTGTTCCGTCACCCTCCCACTCGCTACCATACACCTTCCACCCTCTCAACCGTTCACCTACCATCCCATGACGCTTCCCTCTAGTTCTTCTCCCTCACACGTCTGTCACTCATCTTGAATTTTCTCCCTTCACTGGATAGCCTCACCCTGCACATTATATCCTCAAGCTTCAATGCAGCCTTGACCCGGTCACGAATCATTTCTCGAGTTCAACACAGTCTCGCAGGTCAAGAGATAATCGTCCTCTTTAAGATATAGATTATCTCACACTAGACCTTCCATCTAATAATCGAGAGATATCGATTATCAAGATCCTGTAGTGCGTGTGGGTATGTGAGTATGTGTGTGTGTGTGTGCATGTGTGTGTATGTGTGTATGGAGAAAGACGAGGCCAGAGAGAGAGAGAGAGAGAGAGAGAGAGAGAGAGAGAGAGAGAGCGAACAGGCCAGTCGGTCATGGCGGAATATTAAGTTGCCTGGCTTGGGCAGGGGCCGATCCTTTCCTTGTATCCATGAATACCAATATCTTGAGAGCGGCTCCGGTCACTACCTTTATAGATTTAACAAAAAGAAGGAATTCGTTCGTGGCTCTAAGGCGAATTATTTTGTTGACATGTTTCCCTCAAGGTTTAAAGAAGAAATCATACAATATATATATATATATATATATATATATATATATATATATATATATATATATATATATATATATATATATATATATATATATATATATATATATATATATATATATATATATATATATATATATTCGTTTCACTATATGTCGCGACCCTGCCTCTTCTCTACCACCACTACAGGTACTGATGTCTCGACGTTACTCAAGGATTTTTTTTTCTTTTTATCCTTCCACTGCCACACAAACATGACCGAGCTGTCTGCAGTGCTTGTGGTGTAGTGCTCCAGTGTTGCTCGGCGACGCGAGTTTCCACTGTGTTACACCATGACCTTCTGGACAATCCTTGGAGAATTATTTTGTTTCGTTCAGGAGTTGCGACAGTGCGAGTGTAAAAGTACAGACAAACCCGCGAAGAGTTTATATATATATATATATATATATATATATATATATATATATATATATATATATATATATATATATATATATATATATATATATATATATATATATATATAACTCTTTACATGAGTTTAGATGAGAAAGACAGAAGGTCTGATTGACCCACGACTGGGTTGTCTGGTAAAAAGAAAATAAGAAAACAAAGGAAAACAAGAATTTGACATGATAAGAAAATTGATGTAATTCTGCTCAGTAGTTTCTTAAGCTATCACCGACTCCCTGCTTCTCTGTACCATCTCCTTCTGTTTAATAAGCAAAATATTAATTCGTTCCTTGAGGCACAAATGTAATGATCCTCATCTTGCACACTTGAGAAGCAGAATTAACGCATGGTCATGACACATCCCAACCATCATGGTCAGGTAATCACCAGTCAAGAAAATGCAAAGGTTTTACCCTGTCTGTCATTCACACCTCCTGTTTTCTTTCCTTTCTTTTTTTGTAAAGTAAAGTAAACTGTTTAAGTTGATATTCTTATCATTTTTTTACCCATTTATCATAATCAAATGTATAACAGTAACATACCTATGAAAATATATTCTTTTTTCTTGTTTCTACAATTTCTCTAAGACATTCACCTAGATGCTCATATCGTGACGCTTTTACAATCAAATATCTTTTTTCTTCTCTTTCATTTTGCGTCTTTCCTCTCATCATCATCACTACTACTACTACTACTACTACACCTCCCTAAAGGCAGACGTTGAATGGCTCAGCTTCAAGAGCAGCGAAACACGAAGAGCCCCGTAGCTGTTGCCTATACCATGGTCAAACACAAACACAGTTACACACACACACACACACACACACACACACACACACACACACACACACACACACACATACACACACACACACACACACACACACACACACACACACACACACACACACACACACACACCATAGTACAAATATTGACCTACGCTTTAACTGTTGTAGTGTATCGTCCTTTCCCACTCATTAGGCACAACAAACAAAGCTGACCTTTTGCTTCTGACGCGTGCCAGTACTGCAGTGTCGACTTTCAGGAAATTGCCGGACTCTCTCTCTCTCTCTCTCTCTCTCTCTCTCTCTCTCTCTCTCTCTCTCTCTCTCTCTCTCTCTCTCTCTCTCTCTCTGACGCCTCCAGTGAGAGACTGAGCAGTCATCAGTCAGTCAAGTTGTTGATGCGAATTCCTGAGGCGTGTAATGCCTTATCAGATCATTGATCATTGGAAGACACGTAGTGTTAAAATGCCATCTGTTGAGAAAGCTCGATACTACACGTTTGATTTCGGCTCGAAATTCAACGACCGAATATAAGCGAATAAACAAAGCTGGGGATCCGTCCATGTAATGTAACCCTTTGTGATATCAGGCTGTAATATATATATATGTTCTGGAAGGAGGTAAATAGGGTGCGTAAGACAAGGGAGCAAATGGGAACTTCAGTGAAGGGCGCAAATGGGGAGGTGATAACAAGTAGCGGTGATGTGAGAAGGAGATGGAATGAGTATTTTGAAGGTTTGTTGAATGTGTCTGATGACAGAGTGGCAGATATAGGGTGTTTTGGTCGAGGTGGTGTGCAAAGTGAGAGGGTTAGGGAAAATGATTTGGTAAACAGAGAAGAGGTAGTAAAAGCTTTGCGGAAGATGAAAGCCGGCAAGGCAGCAGGTTTGGATGGTATTGCAGTGGAATTTATTAAAAAAGGGGGTGACTGTATTGTTGACTGGTTGGTAAGGTTATTTAATGTATGTATGACTCATGGTGAGGTGCCTGAGGATTGGCGGAATGCGTGCATAGTGCCATTGTACAAAGGCAAAGGGGATAAGAGTGAGTGCTCAAATTACAGAGGTATAAGTTTGTTGAGTATTCCTGGTAAATTATATGGGAGGGTATTGATCGAGAGGGTGAAGGCATGTACAGAGCATCAGATTGGGGAAGAGCAGTGCGGTTTCAGAAGTGGTAGAGGATGTGTGGATCAGGTGTTTGCTTTGAAGAATGTATGTGAGAAATACTTAGAAAAGCAAATGGATTTGTATGTAGCATTTATGGATCTGGAGAAGGCATATGATAGAGTTGATAGAGATGCTCTGTGGAAGGTATTAAGAATATATGGTGTGGGAGGCAAGTTGTTAGAAGCAGTAAAAAGTTTTTATCGAGGATGTAAGGCATGTGTACGTGTAGGAAGAGAGGAAAGTGATTGGTTCTCAGTGAATGTAGGTTTGCGGCAGGGGTGTGTGATGTCTCCATGGTTGTTTAATTTGTTTATGGATGGGGTTGTAAGGGAGGTAAATGCAAGAGTCCTGGAAAGAGGGGCAAGTATGAAGTCTGTTGGGGATGAGAGAGCTTGGGAAGTGAGTCAGTTGTTGTTCGCTGATGATACAGCGCTGGTGGCTGATTCATGTGAGAAACTGCAGAAGCTGGTGACTGAGTTTGGTAAAGTGTGTGGAAGAAGAAAGTTGAGAGTAAATGTGAATAAGAGCAAGGTTATTAGGTACAGTAGGGGTGAGGGTCAAGTCAATTGGGAGGTGAGTTTGAATGGAGAAAAACTGGAGGAAGTGAAGTGTTTTAGATATCTGGGAGTGGATCTGTCAGCGGATGGAACCATGGAAGCGGAAGTGGATCATAGGGTGGGGGAGGGGGCGAAAATTTTGGGAGCCTTGAAAAATGTGTGGAAGTCGAGAACATTATCTCGGAAAGCGAAAAATGGGTATGTTTGAGGGAATAGTGGTTCCAACAATGTTGTATGGTTGCGAGGCGTGGGCTATGGATAGAGATGTGCGCAGGAGGATGGATGTGCTGGAAATGAGATGTTTGAGGACAATGTGTGGTGTGAGGTGGTTTGATCGAGTAAGTAACGTAAGGGTAAGAGAGATGTGTGGAAATAAAAAGAGCGTGGTTGAGAGAGCAGAAGAGGGTGTTTTGAAATGGTTTGGGCACATGGAGAGAATGAGTGAGGAGAGATTGACCAAGAGGATATATGTGTCGGAGGTGGAGGGAACGAGGAGAAGAGGGAGACCAAATTGGAGGTGGAAAGATGGAGTGAAAAAGATTTTGTGTGATCGGGGCCTGAACATGCAGGAGGGTGAAAGGAGGGCAAGGAATAGAGTGAATTGGAGTCATGTGGTATACAGGGGTTGACGTGCTGTCAGTGGATTGAATCAAGGCATGTGAAGCGTCTGGGGTAAACCATGGAAAGCTGTGTAGGTATGTATATTTGCGTGTGTGGACGTGTGTATGTACATGTGTATGGGGGGGGGGGGGCCATTTCTTTCGTCTGTTTCCTTGCGCTACCTCGCAAACGCGGGAGACAGCGACAAAGTATAAAAAAAAAAAAAAAAAAAAAAAAAAAAAATATATATATATATATATATATATATATATATATATATATATATATATATATATATATATATATATATATATATATATATATATGTAACGTCAGTTACATCTCACACAGCCATCTAATGGCAAGAAAAGACATTTTTACAGGACAATGATAAAGAATTTTCCTCGTTGAACCAGGAGGTCCCCCCACAAACATGCCACAGAACTTTACTGGCCTGGAGCTGCTCACGAGAAGCGTGTGGAGGGGAGGAAGTAAGAATGGTGTGTTGGTGGAGGAAGCGTTGATAAACTATGTGGTCGCATTCTTCAAGATCATGAACACTTCCCAAGCAAAGGTTGAACATCTTGAAATGGGAAATTGTTATGGATGTGACCATGCAAGGAAACTGACGGAAATCCTCATTTCTTCGACGAAAAGGGAAAGTGAGGGGAGACTTGTGATTGAAGTCACATTTAGAACGTTGTTAAGTCATTAAGAAAAAAGTGATTTTTTCCATATTGTATGAAATATTCCATATGGCGAAGAAAATCGTAGAAAATGTCATATATATATATATATATATATATATATATATATATATATATATATATATATATATATATATATATATATATATATATATATATATATATATATATATATATATATATATATATATATATATATATATATATATATATATATATATATATATATATATAATCTCAATCCCCTTCCCTTATATATATAGTATACATAATTTCTACTGTTAAAATGGCACACAAGCAGGAAGGTGAAAAAAAAAACAAGACACAAGTATCAAAGACAGGACGCTAAACACGTCAACTTGCACAACACAAATAGCGACACAATCATCACAGATGCACCTTGTAAAATCATTTACTAAATGACGCCATTACCCGCAGCAAGCAGAAGCGTCCTCTGCTCATAGTCGGCCAATTAGGTATATGGCACCATTTTTGAAAGTTAAACTGGCCCATAAACAGGTTCATCGCGTAAAGTGTTGTCATTTCCCTACCTAATATTAACAAAAATATAATGCAGCTTTTTGTTTTTTTTGTTTTTGTTTTATTTTTTGTCTTGCTGCTGCTGTTGTGCGTCATTTATTACCACGTTACAACACTTTTTGATACGTGGAAAAATCATGTCATGATTTTTCTCTCTCTTTTTTTTTAGGGGACGTGTAAGTGTTATATAAGGATTTCAGTTTCTCTCTCTCTCTCTCTCTCTCTCTCTCTCTCTCTCTCTCTCTCTCTCTCTCTCTCTCTCTCTCTCTCTCTCTCTCTCTCTCTCTCTCTCTCTCTCTCTCTCTCTCTCTCTCTCTCTCTCTCTCTCTCTCTCTCTCTCTCTCTCTCTCTCTCTCAAGCCAGCCAATAATCATTCTCAGTGTGAGTGGTTCAGAAAGACTTTGTTGTTGATGTCGCTGTACTTTTAACTCCCTCATCATGACAAGTTCCCTCATGTATCAGCAACTCCCTCATACCTGTTTATACACAAGTAACTCCTTGATTAGTATGACCTGCTTCCTCATGTACCTTCCTCATACACGAACACCTAGTTCATACATGAGCATCTAAGACCATGCACCATTAAGTTCTTTCATATAACACTACTTCTCTCATGCATAAACGCCACCATTCTCTATGAGAAATATCCTCATAAATTATTCTACTTCTCATGCATGAGTAGCTCGTTCGCATCAATAATATCCATCGTGCAGGAACAACTCCATCTTTTAGCTATTCCAATACACTTAAAACTTTAACTGAAAATGATTCGAGAAACAAGTTCCGTCTAGATGATACGGCAGAGCCCAGGTCACGGAGGCTTGGCATTTGCATGGGCCCTTTCTAAGCAACCTTTGATATTACCGCACGTTGAAATTGTGTTTACACTCTTATTGTCTTGCTTCTTATTTTCCAGAAATACGACAGTACCAGCTATTCTTTGTGTCCATTCTACTACCAGATCTGAGTGAACAGGGTAAAGACTACTATGAATGAAGAATATACCGCATATACTCGTTTATAAGTCTAACTCGTGTATAGGTCGACCTTTGATTTTTTGCTAAGAAATCATTGATTGATATGCCTCGGGCATAATTCGACCCAAGTTTTTGAGGGTAATGGCACAACAAATTAGGGTAGTAAAGCACCATGTTTTATGTCATATAAAACTCATTTCAGAAAATCCTCACAAAAAAAGCACTCTACATCCTGTACACTGAGGTTCGCTGAGCCTGTATCACCGAGAGCCGAAGGCAAATTACTCACCATTTATCATTATGGCACTTCACACTGAAACGCAGGTAGTTTCAGCAAAAATTCTGTATCTTTCCATTCAAGTATTCATTCAAGACAATTGAGATGGAAAATTACTGTAATGCAGCATTTTTTTTTTATTGAAAGTCATTCGAAAAGCGATTACGATAACATCTTTTGAACAACGAAAGAAAGCGAAAGTCGCTTGTGTTCGTTATAATTTTATCTCACTTTCCACTGTAATACGTGCGCCATTTCAGCAAAAAGTATTTCATTTCCGTGAATGTATTCTATCAATCAGATATGAATAGAGTATCTCTGTAACATAACAGTATTTTTAGCGGAAAGTATTAATAAAACGAGTAGCATCTCTTGAACATCAGACGGTTAGGTAAATTCTATTGTTTTAATCATGTATTCCATCCTATTTCAAATTGAAATACATCACGTTTCAGCTAAACTTTTATTCATTTCTGAGAACATATTCTTTCTGGCAGAGTTAAGGTAAAATATATTTGCGATGTAAAAGTTTTGTAAGTCGAGGGAATTTCTTTAGGATCCTTGCAACTTCTACGTTCCAGTACCTCCGTACAGTCATTCTCAACACATATTCTAATCTTATGTCCATAAAGATTCTAGTTCATTCACCTGCAAATGCCATGCACTTAAAAGTCATGCACAAGCAATAGACGTACGCGCGAACGAAATGGCACACACACTTAGAACACTCACACATACACACACACACACACACACACACACACACACACACACACAAGTGCAGAGGACCACTTCATCAGCATTTAACCTTCAGTCTTTTTCTCCTTCCCTTGCCCGTTTACGGCCGTCACTCAACACGTAATCATACTGCCAGCTGTGTCACAAGGCAGTGATTAACTATCAACTCTAGTCCTTATTATAGTCTTTATCATTGCTATTAACATCATGGGAGAAAGAAGAGAAGAAGGATGAGGACTGGATGTGTGTAACATCCACTCGAGCAACTGGTTGGTTGATTAGTTGGGTAGTTAGCTGGGCTGTAGGTCTATCCACTACCAAGGTCTTAAAGGCCATCAACGTCAAACTACAACATCTACCAACCGAAAGATATCTTTGTTAACACTTTCATCCGCTGTTGAGGATAATTCTAAGATCCAGAGAGCTGGATCGTTCTCATATGGCTAGACGTATCTGAAGGGTCTTGTTTATAAACTTAAAGTGTTTACCCAGAGTATGGCTGCTTCCCTAATTGGCTGTCTCAGGAGTGTTTGCCTTCCACGGATGGTGGTCACTCACATCATCTTATCCTCCATTGGTTCGCCTCACTGCTTCAAGTGGCAGGCCTTGGGGCGGCGAAACGTCCCTCAGGGCTGTCGCTTGATGGCTTCCTGAAGTAGTAGCAATCACCGACAACGGTAAATTTTTTTCCAGCGTATACGGAAGACTTGTGCTCCAAATGCAGAGTTAGTGAAGGGAGTAGCAATTACGTGGAGCCTTTCTGGACGATCTGGTTCGCCCTTTTATATTTTTCCTTTAGCGAAAGTCATCATTGTGACGCCATGACCAATATCCAGGCATAACTTCCACTTCACAAACGTTGGATGCAAAGGAACACAGAGGAAACCAGTCAGAAACAGATCACTTGCTCCCTTCGGAGATACATGTGATAATGGAAGAGACATGAATCTTATGGATTGGTGTGGTATGAGTAGGAATACCTACATATATAAAATAAGAAGAAAGAACATTATAAACTAATTTAACAAAACGCAGATGTCGAGGAAATCTCCAGGTATGTTTATGACAACTTGTTTACATTACTCTGCCTTAATAGTTTCAACTACAGGTCTAGATAAATAAAGTCCGTCATCGTAAAACAATTCGCCACGAACAACATAAAAGTGGCTAGAAATGGACCCATCATGATAAGTATTTCCATCACTATACAGTGAACCATCACTCGACCTGACGTGTTTCTTGTCGTTCAAAGACTTTCCCTCGTCGACAATGGAGCTCGATCCCACTGGTTCTTAGGCACTCGCAGGCACTCACTCTCTGCTCACAGACTCTTTACTCACTCTAGTTCTCAAGTGAGAGGAACTTGTCTTGTCCGTTGATCGATAACATTCTGGGAATCAGTCGGCCACAATAACAATATGGAAAGTCTTGTTATTCTTGTATGCTCCGGTGAGTCCTTGAGTTCTATACAACTTGAGTCGTATTCATTGTTTGTTTTTCTCTCCTACTATTGTTATGAAGGATGTCATAGGCATATAATGAAGTAACAATATTCACCACCTATAGTGCTGGCACTTTATCTTCACTATATTCATTATACATCACTGTGGGTTATTTACTACACCTATCTACGCTTGGCTTAGTTTCCTATGCAACTTCACGAAAGATCTTTACGGATTGATGACAGCCATGAAAAGCATGATCTCAGAAATTCAAGAACTTCACGAGACGTGAATTTCTCGAAAACTGAAGATGGTTTTGACTAGACTGAGAATAGAACCCAAAAGTAAGATTTCTGTGTGTCTTCATTTCACAAAATCGCGTTCCAGGAATCACCATAATTAGGAAAGGCTCACTTCACTCGCCTTGAAGCAGATGATAATTGTACTCCGTCATGGAATATCCGCAAATATTCGCTCCATGAGAGAGATAGAGAGACACTTGCCTATAAACGACATCCAACAAATGACATGCATCTAAACTTTGCAGGCACAAGTTTACTCAACAAATGAAACCAGGGCAATTGGATGAGTACGAAGTTTCTGTGGATCAAAGTGAAGCTGAAGTACACACAAAAAGGTGCTTGGGGACTGAAGTCCCCTCACTAAATAGAATTAAGTTATCAAAATGTAGATGTTTCCTGGATAACAAATTACTGGAAAATGAGTGCAAAGTGAAATTCACAAGACATTATCTATATACACTTCTCGTTTTCTATCTTTAGGTCTTTTATATCGTTTAAATCTCTCTCTCTCTCTCTCTCTCTCTCTCTCTCTCTCTCTCTCTCTCTCTCTCTCTCTCTCTCTCTCTCTCTCTCTCTCTCTCTCTCTCTCTCTCTCTCTCTCTCTCTCTCTCTCTCTCTCTCTCTCTCTCTCTCTCTCTCTCTCTCTCTCTCTCTCTCTCTCTCTCTCTCTCTCTCTCTCTCTCTCTCTCTCTCTGAGTTCGAAAACTCCTTGCGATAAAGCAGATTCCCTACCTGTAAACTAGACTTCAGGAACCTGGTACATTATGACCCACACTATATAAGGAGGAGGAACTCATTGGATACCATGATTATACGATAAGTATTTAGAGAAAATATATATACATCTATAAAAACAAATCCAAAAACTAAAGCGGCCCATCATTTTCAGTTTTGGGTTGAAAAAGGGGAAAAAAAATATATATATACTAATGTTACAGATGTGGTGCGTCCGAAGGTAAATTCATAACTTGTCATGAAAATCCAATTCAGGTTTTTCGGGTCAGATGTTGAGTTGGACTGCATGACGTCATGGGTAGTGGAGCGTTCCTGTTAGGCCAGTGACCTCATGGCCTAACCCTTAGGGCCAGGGTTTAGAATATCACATAATAACAAAGCAACGAGGTCCATTAGTCCACAATACCCGAACTTACAGTCGTATTAAGCATCACTGAATTTTAAAATCTCATTTTTCCTTCCACTCCCCCCCAAAAAAAATAATAATTAAATAGACACGATAAAACATCTCCCCAGATGGTAGTTAGCGTAAGAGAATATCTAGGTATAGGACAAACGAGAACTCTGAACCCAAGGGAAGGTTTCGATTATTCCTTTTGTGATGGTAGAAGTTTGGGATATAATTGGGAAAGGAAGCTATTTGTGTATACCTCCATCGATGCCATTTATAAAGTATTCACAGTCTTCTGCGTGTGTCCGTGTGTGTGTGTGTGTTGTCTGTGTGTGTGTGTATATATATATATAAACAAACAAATATCAGAGATTAGATGCGGGAGTGAAACACACCTCACCAAGTGACCTGGTGAAGCAAGAGGTTTATACAGCCCGGCAGCGGACGAGTTGATGAGGACATTACCGGGGAGCGGAGATAGCGAGGCAGGCATTACCGGGAAAGCAGAGGGAGGAGAGAGGAACCTGCCACATTGGACCTCATGCTAGGGCGTGTGTGGTCTCGTGCCTCGCTCCCGATCTATGAGACATGTATGACCGGTGGCGTAACGTCTGTCTGTCTGTTGATGACGGACACAACTTCATCCTGGCTTTGAAGTGAGTATTTAGCCAACACGGATGTACAGTTCCGTCCTTCTGCCCGGCTGGGTATATCTCATTTGCTCTCTATAACCAACCCACGTCCAGTCCTTAATCTCAGCGAAGTTATTAGACTCCTCAGCGATCTCTGAGATAATTTGGGACTTTATAAAAAGCTTACAGGGTTTTTTGATGTACGGAGTCACTCTTGCCTCGTCATTACGTACTTACTTACTGAAAAATTTAGACGTGTGTGTTTACAGTTTCCATGTCTAAAAGATGTAAACTACTAGACTTTTTTACGTTATCTGAGGCGGCAAAAATATGAGTTTTCTTATTGAAGGCCATTTCGTTCGCGTTTATATATATATATATATATATATATATATATATATATATATATATATATATATATATATATATATATATTTGGAATATATATTCAAATATAGCCTGGTCGCACCTTTAGAAAAAAGTTAATTATCAATATGCCGAAGTGAGGCAACCAATCTCACCAACTGATTCCCTTTTACAATTCGAGAATTTTTAATTTCCTGGCATCGTTGGCAACGAGGAACAGCTGGTGTTGTTTTTGTTGCTGTTCTCCACCAGGTGACCCGGAGTTAGCCCAGCACCAACACCTGTCTTGGATGGAGGTTGGTCCCGATACAGCCTTGTCTTAAGGCAGACTCATCACTTTCTTCCCTGAATTTCTCAGTTCTAGCTTTTTCTTGTTTACCATATATATGTACATATTATATATATATATATATATATATATATATATATATATATATTTATATATATATATATATATATATATATATATATATATATATATATATATATATATATATATATATATATATATATATATATATATATATATATATATATATATATATATATATATATATATATATATATATATATATATATATATATATATATATATATATATATATATATATATATATATATATATATATATATATATATATATATATATATATATATATATATATATATATATATATATATATATATGAATCCTTGTTCACAACTAATGTTTTCTTAGTATTCAGTGATCGGTCAAACTTAAGGTGTTTTGTTCTTCTTGATACTAGTCATGAGTTATTTATCATATCGTAAACTCAAAGTTGCAATTTTCTTTGCTTTTTCCAGCACTGTCGCTCATTGTGTGTGTGTGTGTGTGTGTGTGTGTGTGTGTGTGTGTGTGTGTGTGTGTGTGTGTGCATGTGTGTGTGGTGTGTTCCAAGTAATGATACCGCGTGTAGTGATAAGAATGTAGTAAACGACCCTGCGTTAGGTCACGTTTTAGGAGGGAGGAGAAAACTTAGCCAGTTGGTCAAGGTGACACGGAGGTGCCCTGGTCATCAGCCATAGCGACAAATGGAACATCCTGCAGCAGGGAGAAGCAAGTCTGTTCACTACAGACGGATGAAGGTACCAGGAAATGACGATTTCCTGGTGATGCTACCCTATGACATGACTTAGAACCCTACAGACAACAGGAGGAGCAAGGGTACTTGGGAAAGTAAGAGGCTCTACACTGGGGAAAAGCCATATGCGTTAATAGTGAGGGTAGTATTCTATTGCCTAGCTTTACCCTGGTAGATAAAGTCTTTCTCGTGTCGCCTAGCTTTACCCTGGTAGATAAAGTCTGTCTCGTGTCGATACATTGCAGAAAAAGACGAAATGAATGGAACTAGAATATTCCGAACCTAGATTCATACCATGCAAGAATAGACATCATCCCACATTAAAACCTCAGTGAACTCTACACTATACAACCTGATTCATATGACTTCCTCATAGCTTATAAGATGATTACGGTGAAATTGCAAATTTTACCCTGAAGCAGTCACACTATTTCTTGAATGATATAGATGTAGGTATGTGGTGATATTGTGAGTTCTAAGAATGGGAAATAAAAAGAGGAGGGAATATCTTATTAACTGTAGATATAATAGTGTGACACTCGACTGCCCATGAATGAAGTATGGAATCATATATACACAAAGCTTTTCTTTTTTCTATACTGACCATACAACAAACCTTGATAATACTTCAGTATCTTTATTGATATTGTGGTTGAATATCCACATACATAGATAGAACATTAAGATCCAGCTCTCCACGGGCAATAATATTCAATATAAAGTTTTAATGAATGCTTGAAAATGAAAAAAAAAAAAAATGATAATACGCCATCATGATATTGTATTACATGAGTTGATTTGGAAATTCATGTGAGTGCTGACAATGCATAATTTGTAACATTCGTGCATATGAATTTGTTTTTCATTATTCGGTTGAAAAGCGACGGCCTGGCTGCTGCTCAGAATAATGAATGAAATTATCGTTATTTTTTATAAGGGGGAAGGATGGGGGGTAGGGTTTTGGAGGGGGGGTTAGGTGGGTGGGGGATTGGGGGTGGTTGGAGACCAGTTATTCCGTTAGTCTAATAGATCGGTTGACGTGACCGGAGTTAGTTAAACGTGGCGCGGTCTCACCGTAGAGTTATATCACCCGGGAGCGCTCGTGGGAAATGAATCTTCATGGGTCCATGACAGTCCACTACGAATTGGGTAAGTCTTCTGTCTTCTATTACCAATAATAATAATAATAATAATAATAATAATGATAATAATAATGATAATAATAATAATAATAATAATAATAATAATAATAATAATAATAATAATAATAATAAAAATAATAATAATAATAGTAATAATATTGATGATAATGATAGTAATAACAATAATGATAATAATGATAATAATAATAACAATAATAATAATAATAATGTTAGTAATGATAATAATAATGATAATAATAACAATGATAATAATGATAATAATAATAATAATATAATAATGATAATAATAATATGATAATAATTATGATAATAATGACAATAATGATAATAATAATAATAATAATAATAATAATGATAATAATAATAATAGTTGTAATAAAAAACTTATCAAAACAAGTACATTTAGTTTACTCTCAAATGTTCTCTTTGCTTTTAATATCGTCTTTCTCCTTCTATATACTAGCCCCGCTACGAAACTTGTACAGTCCTTCATCTACCATCATCCTCGTGGGTTCCATCCTTAATGAGATGATCATTTGTACATCTATATATATTTATCAATCTAATTTCCGGTCTTCTGCAGGGTAAGAAAAAAAGATCTCTTCGCAATTGGTAACCTACCAAAGGCAAAGTAGTTCTCCCATTGTACGTTTATTGTTATAAACTGAACTTATAATCTGTACACAAACAGTGTATCAAATATAGTCATTTGGAGTGATGGTGTTAAATCCACTAGCGGATGTGTTTGCTTAACGAAGTATAAGTAATTTAGTGGGACACAGCTTTCGATGCACTCAAATAAAAACGTCAGATATCCTGCATTTTTACAGACAATAATTGAATTCGTGTAAAAAAGAAACACAAATGTTGTTTTCCCCTTCGTAATCACTGTCCCACATTAATATGCAAAGTTTTCGTAAAAATGGAGTCAGTTCGTAGTAACCTAAAGGAAGATACCTCCACACATATAGTACTTTAACATAATAAAGATAGTGAAATCGAGTGACAGTACTTGAGATTAACGATGCTTTCCTCTTTCGAATCTAACGTAACCAACAGTTTGGAAGCAAAAATAGTGGACCTAGAAGTTACTGGGGAACGAGAGAGAGAGAGAGAGAGAGAGAGAGAGAGAGAGAGAGAGAGAGAGAGAGAGAGAGAGAGAGAGAGAGAGAGAGAGAGAGAGAGATCTGGCATGTTTCGAATAAGATCACACTCATTTCCCTAATAACTCGTCATCCTTCACATGTCAAGCTTAATATCGACTTTACAGAGACAGGAGTCGACTATACGAGGATTATATCCAGCTGGTATAGACATCTATAATCACAAAGTTCCATTTAAACTAGCGAACAAAACGAGTAAAGATTATTTTAGTGTTGCTGAAAAAAAAACTAAATCAGAAAACGTGAGAGGTCGATTCCAGGTTTTACCGAGTGTGAACAGGAGGAGATATGCCACACAGTCTATAGCCTCAAGACACAACTGACAAGAAGGATATACGAGAGGGCTGGAATCCTCCACGAATCTTCCCCCTTGCACCCTGGGAGCTGCAATTAAATTCACTTAACACAAAGTCCAGGGTTTCCTTCTCTGTGTCTCGGTAAAAAAAAAAAATTGACCCGACCCTTCAGAGAGAGGAGGAAAATAAACCCTCCTCTGAAATTACTTCCGGGTCCAATTAATTAAGGTTAAAGTCGACGTCTCTCTCTCTCTCTCTCTCTCTCTCTCTCTCTCTCTCTCTCTCTCTCTCTCTCTCTCTCTCTCTCTCTCTCTCTCTCTCTCTCTCTCTCTCTCTCTCTCTCTCTCTCTCTCTCTCTCCGTTTCTCCTTCGTCCATTTATCTGTCTTTATCTCTGATATCCTTTTCTCTTTTTTTTTTTTTCAAATCCTCTCACCTCATGCTATCATTGACTCAAATGACCATTAAACTCAATCGTTGCAAAATAGAACCAGAAATGTCGTTTAGCTGGTTGGTTGGATTGCTTACTAATTGTGTCCTTGGCCTAACAAGTGCCAGAGTCGTTAGGACCGTCACCTCCAATCATCTACATCCATCGACTGAAGATAGAAAATATATCTAACACGTTCTTCAGGTGTTAATGGTAGTTCTGAAACTATATACAACCTTCAGGTTGTTTGATTGGTTGTTTGGACTTTAGGCTATTAACTGCCAGGATCAATAAGGCCGTTAATGTAAGATACAACAGCCAACTACCGAAAAAAAATCTTTCAACATCTTCATGTGTTAAAGATAATCAATTCCACGACCATGTACACTCACACTATGCCTATGGCTCATTAGGTGTTACCGATAATTCTAAGACTATATACACAACCACAAATTTGCATAGGTACGGGTAGGTATGTACTCCAGTACTGAACACATCGAGGTGGAAAGTGTATACGGATCAGAAGCACCCAACTTCAGACGTCTCTCCTTTAAGGTAATATTCTATTCTTCTCTCCAGAGAAGCTTCGTTTAATAATGCAAACGGTGGTCGTTTAAGAGAGGAATAAATACCGGGGAAAAAAACGCACATTATTTACAAAATACGAGCGGGAAAATGGAAACGATAAGTGATCAGAAATGATCATTCTCTTTTGATAAAGTAATCATGACAGTATCATGAGATGACTAACAAAAATTACGAAGACGTTCTACTAAACATAATTTTGCTAATAAGGTAACATGTAAGACGTACGCGTCGCTCATTACGAATAAGGCAAACTAATGACACGATCATTAGCTTCAAGCTTCAGGAGCTAATGTGCATCTTATATTGAAAGAGAATCAGGGCCCAAACACCAGAGCTTGTAGGAAAATTCAGAACACCTCAGCATAATACGACGAATCCAGAGGCAGAGGAGAGGTCTGACATGGTCAAACGTGAAGTGTGATCATGTCAATGGCTGCTATGAAGTGGAGGAGTTTATATTCGTCCACCGTAGGAAGGGACATGATGTGTGCTTTTTCAGAGATGCACACACTTTGCAGAAGCATGAAGACGTGTGCTTATCGAACGCGGATCAAATATGGATGCGTTAAAGACAAGCTGGTGGGATTTAGTGATGAAAATGAACCAGCTGGTCAGTAAGAAGGAAACTGGCTTCATCTTTTGTGTTACGCTTGGTAGCTCCTCATCCTTCAATACAAAGTAGCTAAGCAAATTCCCAGAAGCAACGGCTGTCCATTTGAGATATGAAGGACACAAGTGGTCCATGTTCCTGACACTTGTGTGGCCCCTTTATGCATGATCTCCCGCCATGAATTATGGAACACTCTATTAGAATAATTGCCCGCCTTTCTCTCTTACTCTATCCGCTCATAATATGATATTTATATCTGGGCGCAGAGGCGGGTATGGAAATCATACAAACACATTCAGCGATGCTAATTAGCTCTTGTTAGCATGTATACCCATACGTGTGTGTGTGTGTGTGTGTGTGTGTGTGTGTGTGTGTGTGTGTGTGTGTGTGTGTGTGTGTGTGTGCGTGTGTCATTACTGTTATTCAAGGCTAATACGTGATTCATTTGTGTATTTGCCCTCTTTCAAGAAGACTGTCAACCTTATACATGTATATGTACCTTTGCTACTGTTTATATCTATCTTAAATCACTCCATGACTTCTTTCTAGAAGGCGTCCTAGTGTTACAAATATTCTAATATTGGGCTGGGCCATATCTATTCGATATTTTCCAGTTCATCCCTCACGCCCAGAGATATTCATACATACCGTCATCGGATACTGAAAAGCACTGAGTCTCTAGATTATCAACAAGTCATCTAAATATTTGAGGAGACATCGAAATATAACCAAACATGAGTGTGTATGTGATCGGTCATGCATTAAACACACGTCATGCGCGCGAGGAGGCCGCTTGTCCGATATTGTCGACTTATCTTGTAGCTACGTTTTATTTCACAGACGAATGTATTTCGCCATTTCGAATTACGGTTAGCATGGATGGATGATATCATCCTACGGTAACTATACCCAGGTTAAGGATGCCGTATATGGATGATAGTACTGTGTGCAAACCATATTTTGGCTCGGAGGACAAAATATGGATGATATACTTTTCATCCGAGACAGCACAGATGGATGATCTTAAATCATTAATATCAGTCTTGAATGACATGGATGAATAGGTGTCTTTAGGTAATATTTTTTCTTTGTGATGATTTCGCTTTCATAAATACTTTGATTTATTTCTTGTAAAGTATAGGTGTCGTAGATATGAGCACCAGGAGAGAATGTAATTAATAATATTGTAAAAGGTCAGACATTAGGTCAGAAGAAATGCTGGAACTCCCTGGAACGTGTATGTAAGTGTATGCAAGAGGCTTTTTCAAGCCAATTTACAGTCTATGATTACCTCAAAATCATCCCAGGCCAATTGAGACACCAGTTACGAGTCTTCGAATCATTTCCAACTCAAAGTTTTCATCACAGTTTCTATCCACTCGACTCTTCCTGCCTATGAAAGGTTTCATTAACATCTCGACATTTTCACTTTTAGTCACTTCTTATGCCCTATGAATAGTCCTGACACTCGTGTTGATCTGGTACGTTAAAACCTTCACCTCTTACTCTCTCGAGTCACGTATAACTGAACTTAAATGTGATAATGTATTATTTTCCGTTTTTCGAAGATTATGGTGGTCATTGGGTGACGACAAACTAGCATTCTAGATCTAGTTGCTGATCGTTCGAGTAGCTCATTCACTCAACTTCCCTGTTCGAGAGGAGGTGTTTCTGAGACCTCACACAGGACAGAGGTTGCTGCATTGGTTATAGGAAACTTCGTTGTTACTTCTATCATGCCAAAACTCTGGCGAAGCACTGGATACTCTCATACCCAGACAATGAGAGATGGTGTAGTGGAGGATTGCCGCCTTTCTTGTCATACGAGCTGATGGTTGACCAAGAAGAGAGCACTGATTATAGGTACTGAAAAGCGAACGAGATTTCCTGAATAGATACATACATGCATACATGCATACATTCATACATACATACATAAACGATAGATAGACAGAACACTGGACTCTGCCTGCAAGTGGTAACATCTTAAGCAAGAAGTAACCTTTGGTGTAAATATACAATCGAAATGCCTCAATGAACGCAAGAGGAACATTGTCTCACTGATAACAGCCTAGATGACGTAGGGACTAGCCTAACAGAGCCCCCCCCCCCCCAACAGCTGCTGCAGAACAAAAAAAAAAGAAAAAACGCAACAACAGCAGAATTGACTGCAGAAATTTCTGCTGCCAAAGAAGAAAAAAAAAATGTATAAAGTTGTAGTAACCTTCATTTGACCGAGAGAGACTCGGCGGGAAGTGTACAAGTGAGGGAACCGGGACGATAGGGCAACTCACAACTATTTTACGACACATGTGGGATTCTTTTCCTTTAACTCGGCCACACCGCCTCACAAACTGGATATATATATATTTGGCGTTGGGAGGTTTTCCGACCCCGCCGCTGGGCTGGGGGCTGACTGCCAGCAATGTATTCCATGCTTGGGACCAGTGTATTCTTTTGGTCTAGTTTCGCCACTTCCTGCGTTTATTCTCCTTTTTTCTGGCCAAAATAAATGTCATTCCTCGAAACCATTGCCTCTTTCCTTATGGTAATTTTGTTGAGCAATAACCTCGACTCTGTTTCTTACACTGTGGCTTTTATTCTTTTATATCCCCACTGGTGCAAATACTCACAGTGTGTCGACTCTCTTTATTATATCTTTTCTCTCTCTCATACAATATATATATATATATATATATATATATATATATATATATATATATATATATATATATATATATATATATATATATATATATATATATATGTATATATTATACTTGATCGCTGCCGCTTGCGTTAGCGCCAGGATCAAACGAAGAAAATCCACATCCGCTCACATCCATTCTTTAGAAGTCATGTACAATGCACCGAAACCACAGCTCCCTAACTACATCCAGGCCCCAGAGACCTTTCCATGGTTTCTCCTGAGCTGCTTTACATACCTTGGTCCACCCCACTGACAGCACGTTGTCTTCTGCATACCATATCGTTCCAATTTTATCTTTCCGGAGCACGCCTTTCACCCTCCTGCATGTTCCAGCCCCGATCACTCAAAATCTTTTTCATTCCATCCTCTGATCTACAATTCGGTCACCTCGTTTTCCTTGCCCCCTTCACTTCTGACACTTATACTCTCTTTGTCAACCTTTTCTCACTCATTCTCTCCATATTTCCAAGAATTTCCATCACACCCTCCTCAGCTTTGTCCACCACACCCTCTTTTTTTTTCTACACACCTCTCTCTTACCCTTTAATTACTTACTCGATTAAACCCACCCAAAAACAAATATTGCACCCTGTCTTCTTAATTTCTTCATACCTCCCCGTTGCTTCCTCTAGTAGAATGCTATTTACTAACTCGGTGTTGACCTTTCGTGTGAAATTGCACCTCATTTTCTATTTTTCTCCAGTCCCCTCCCCCCCCCCCCCCCCCCTCCCGTTCCTCGCTCCAGTAAGGTGTTGTTTAATAATTTCTCCTACGATCAGCTCTTTCCGCAGAGCGCTTCCCATGAGGGAAATAGAAGTGCTAGAGACTGAATACGAGGTCGGACAGGCCTTCCCCAGCGGCTTGAGGTCAGACTCTTTGTCATATACAAATGGTTCTCGCAAGATGCTATCTATTTTTCCCCTTTGCTCGCTTGAAAAAGAAAAGAGGATGCGATGTAGGAATGTTTCTGCATTGTTCAGAATCGTATTTCGCTTTGAATTGGTATTTGCCTCATTGGCTTGGGTTTAAAAAGTGACGCAATACAGATCTAGATCTTGATCATTCATTTAAAAAAAACGAGAATATATATATATATATATATATATATATATATATATATATATATATATATATATATATATATATATATATATATATATATATATATATATATATATATATATATATATATATATATATATATATATATTGCTTCTGCAGCAAAGGTTTTAAAAACTCCCGGAGCATTAACATTTTCTCTGTGGGTATACTGATATTTATACAATCCCTGGGGAAGACCAGACATGAGTTTACAAAAGCAACATGTAGGAAGCAGCAATAACAGCTTCTGGTAGTATTTCGTAAGACCTGGTATGGATTCCTTGAAAAGAGATATAACAAAATCTATGATAACCACGCCATCTATGGGCTGTAGGTGTAAACTGTAACGCGCCAAAAGATCGTTTTCGTTATAGCCATCATCTCCGACTCATTTCGTAATACAGGAGAAACGGTCAACTACTCCTGTTCAAGTTTTATGGTACGATATCCACACGAGAGTAATGCAAAGTCTTCTTCCTTTTTAGAATTCAATAAAATATTCATTTATTCATATTATTCACTTATACTGCATGTGTCGAGATAGTATATTCATTCGTTTATATCATTCACTCTTACTACATATACTGCGCCAGTTTGTTCATTCATTCATGTCATTCACTTTTGCTATATGTACAGCATCAGTATGGGTATATACAACGGTAGAAGAATTATCAAGCACAAGCCATATCAACGTAGAGTTGTATGCCTGCAAAAAATATTTAGCAATGTTGCGTCCATCTGTACACAGTTCATCTATCGACACATTTATCTAAATTACGTGCCAGACGACCACAGGTGTTGGATCTCAAAACATACAGTTAAACATGAGGAAATTCAGTTCTTCCATTAAATACGAGGAATTCAGTTCCTCCCTAATCTTCGTAGGGTATCGCTTCACATTCACTCATTGTTAAGCCGTGCCAAAATGTCCCCGTCTGAGAATGTGCGGGGACCTGAGACATTGTCAAACACTGCTTTCGTGGTCATTCCTTGTGATGGTGTGGCAGTGCTAGGCGACTCTGGTGTCATGTTACAACACTCTCGCCGCCTCTCTGGCCATGCCGGAGTCCCTGATGGTATGAAAGAGTCATCATTCAGACCTGCTCTTGTATCCCTGGGTAAAATTGGCCAGGACAAAATCGGGAATTAGTGGCTGTAAAACGACTCACAGGACGCGTATTTCTAACAGGCTTTCCATGAAAACATCTTTTTACAAAATTGTGTAAGGTCCAATGAGTGGAAAGTCTGACCTAACTGATTATGCGTTGAATTCACCTCTAATTGGTTATCTTGATGATTAGGTCAATCATCCAATGGGTACCTCTATCACCTGATTTATTGAATAATTCAACACTCCTTGTTATGCAGTTCTACACGTATGATATTGTACAAGAAGCGAATGAAGATAATGGATACCCATATCTCTCGCGAGCAAAGTATATTAAATAAAGACGAGAATAAAGATAGATATTGTAGAATCTATCTAACACTCGTGGAGTAGCCAGAGGAACTTCATACGAGAAGAACACAAGGGCAATCTCGCGGGAATAAAGGTCTTCTCTTAACCATTTTCTTTTTTCACAAAGGCAACACGAAAGTGCACTGTAAAGAAACTCAACAAAGGCCACTGTTGTACCGACCTCATCACTGTTCTCTCCCGCATTACTTATTAAGCTCTTTCCAGAGATTTGCCATTCTACGTATTAGTTTAGAAAAAAAAAAAGGGCTTTTTGACCTGTTATGCTCTCATAAGAAATTGCACGTTCACACGCTAGTTCACGATGGCTTTTGATATAATTCACGTTCGCTTAAAAGTTTGCACACTCGCTTATAGTCCAAGATAAACATCTCTTTTTTAAAAGTATTAAAATTTTTTGGTAAGTCTGCCTCCATTTACATTGTGGAGTCTATGCGACATGTTGTTCGTCTTTTTCTTGAGGGAGAATAAGCATGAAAGTGTTTTTAAAAGCAAATTGTAACTGAAGTGTGAAGTACATATGATATTCTTCTTGTTATCTTGTAAACAAAGTCTCTTAAGTTTGATAACAAAACGCTTGCACACAGAGTTTGTATGAAGCGCCCTCCTATTCATTTGAAGCGTGGAGTATTTTTCCCTTTGATGATGATGTAGGTGTTAAAGATAATTCCAGAATCATGTGGTCTCGAGAGAGAGAGAGAGAGAGAGAGAGAGAGAGAGAGAGAGAGAGAGAGAGAGAGAGAGAGAGAGAGAGAGAAAGAGAGAGAGAGTGTTGTAGAGGCCACACAAGAAAAGGCCATGTCATATCCACAAAGGAAACAAATCAAAATCTTATCCACAGTGTGTGTGTATGTGTGTGTGTGTGTGTGTGTGTGTGTGTGTGTGTGTGTGTGTGTGTGTGTGTGTGTGTGTGTGTGTGTGTCCCAGTGGGTTTTAAGTATGTATTACCTAATTCCTAATGCACTGTAATTGCTGAGGAAGAACGACTCACGTTGTTAGCAGGTGCTCATTAGCGTCATCCAGTTTGTTGAGTCTCTTGTATTCTTTTATTTTCAGGTGGGCGCAATCGGGACCGTAATTAGCGATAATTGTCACAACGATCCTCCAAGATAAATGGTAACATTTGATACATTTTTAAGATGTTGATAAAGATTATTTTTCTTAGCTTCACCAGACTCGTTCATCGTTGTTTTACCAAATACTATTGTTGACCTCAGGTCTTGTTCAGGCGTCTGTCAAGCCTTGACTATTGAAGATCAAATGCTGGTATACAACCCTCAGTCCATCGGTGATCCTTTGTTGATATCATCATTAGCGTTGCTCACGTATGAGTCCAAATGATCATGCGATACACCAGTCCTTATTATACCAGTCTCCGAAACTTAGAAAATATTCACATTACATCTCACCGGGAACACCCTTGCTTGTGGCGGAAAATTCTTCATTAAACTCGGGAAAATTCTTCATTAAACTCGGGAAAATTCTTCATCAAACTCACGAATCTTATGAGTTGACAAACGAATCTCGAAAAGGAAGATTTGTCTGCGTGAATTAAGTTGTGAAGACGTTCTGTCAGCGTGGAAGCTGTGGACAGACAAGGTTTGGTTCTGTTGGCATCTACGTCTCTCTGTCCTGGACTATTTGGGGCGTAATTTAGAGGATATTTGTAAAGTCAATATTCTTCAATAACGTCGGATCTATAATACTTATAGTCTACGTTACTGTCGATGGTTGTTCGGGATGTGAGCAAGGACGCATTGATGGTTTATAGTTACAGGAGGAAGAAGAATGGGACGATTTCTTCGTAAATGGTGCAGCTGTGACGGAGGTTTATTTTGGATGGTGTGAGAGAGTAGCGACTGGTAATTCTGTCGTGAGGAGTAAGTTACCTCATGCTGTGGATGGGCATTTATTCGGTGACGTCGTGCGTCGTTTAACGTAAATAGAGGAGAGACAATTGTCTCTCTGATGAGGTAATTTCGTTGGGGAACGAGGCCGTTATTTCGGAAGCGAGGGGCAATTTTTTTTTCCTCAGTGCGGGCATTGTAATTTTGTGAGGGAAGGGAAGATGGCTTTTTTTTTTTTCCTTGGAAGGAAAAGGATGTTGAATAGAAGATTTTCGAAGGTAGATTTATTTAGCTTTGACTTATAGGGTGAAAGATTATCATCTCTAAGCAGGAGTAGTTGTAAGGGTAGAGACAGCAGTGTAGGAAAATGCTATATACCACACGAAGACCAATACACAAATTACGCACACACACACACCCACACACACACACACACACACACACACACACACACACACACACACACACACACACACACACACACACACACACAGAAAGAGGATACGGTGAATGTGGACAGCATGATGAAGTTTCAAAAGGCTGTACGATAGGAAATATACATATTGGTAGCCATAAGGAATCACTCTCACCTGAACATGCCATCATGATGCAACCCGGAGATAAGGAGTCGACGAGACGTGAGCTGGACACTGGAGAAACGCAGGAAACCAAAGGTGTATCTCCTTAGCTGACTCATCTGGCAGCACTTCAGTTTCAGGGGCTTTAATGGACTTCACTTCATGTAAACGTCACCACTGGTCCTGTAGGCTGGCGTCTGGCATCGCCTGAGAAATGGTGCAAATGGTAATTGGCTTGTGCAGGTTAGGGGGAGGGAACCCTACCTGACATAAGATGAGGCAGGGAAACAAGGACTTAAGGTGGATTATTGACTTCACCTACAAATATTGATATGTAGGTATCTTTAATATTAATAGAGAAATGTTACTTCTAAGCTCACTTTCTTTTTTTCCTACTGGTATATCTAAATGCGAAATAAATGTTAAATATTGCTGATGAGCACATTAGTCATACAACAAAGTGCCCTCCTTGTTTTTATATCTTCCTTGATTTAAGTCATCTAGCCAGATATCAAAACACAAATCCCATAAGATGGTGTATAAATTTAAATGAGTTCCTTTAAAGACACATTGAATGCCGGGGTAGGGAGGTAGCAATTAGACCATCATATGTAACAGGCAAATGAGAAAATAATGCTCAACTTTAGAACCTAAGATGCCAGAGCCTATAGGGGACTCTTCATTTCACCTGCTAGAGCTTCGTGCCAGAGAAGTATTACTGGCATGTGCATGATAGGTGACCCAACATGCTTATTCAGTACCTCACCATAGCTGAAAACCAACATTAGACTATCTAATGACCAGCATGCATTATCTGTGGACGACGAGAGTTGCCTACCAACATGCATTGAAAAAGTGATCAACGTGTATTATGCCTGGCTAACCACAGCAGGAAACCAACTTATGCAAAAGAAGTGACCAACATGCTCTTCCCGTACCTCAACACAGCTGGAAATCAACATGTGCTGATGAGGTTACCAGCAAACGTCGTCCACTGATAACACTACATAGCTAACAACATATATCGGAGAAACATTGCCAGCAAGTATTTTTAACAGCGCATCACAGTTAAGCGACTAGATAGTGGACAAAAATACATGCCTAGCCCATCTCAGGTCGCTTGCACTAGGTAGACAGAATACACTTCATCCACAGTGCCTCATGCGGCCATGGTCCTCCTCTATTTTTAACTCCAGGACACAAGGAGCTTTGGCAGTATAAACCGGTGGACATACATAATAAAGACCAGGATACAATAGCACCACAGACTTTTGTCTTTTCCTTTTAAACAACGTTTGTGTTACAGCGAGTGAAATCCATTGCCCAGGACGGAACGCCAAGGCTGAGAACAATATTGTTTCAAGTATCTGTCCTATAAAATATTGAACACACACACACACACACACACACACACACACACACACACACACACACACACACACACACACACACACACACACACACACACACACGCACGCACACGCACACGCACCACTGAATTACCATGAAACACAAGTTAACTAACCCTGATCATGGCAAATTTAGGAGAAAGCGGCCCAGTATATCACGCCAAACAACCAACCATGCAACAAACATGAGGCATCGCTGGTTGCAGGGGAGAAAATATACATATCTACCCCAACGTAGAATAGAATCTGAAAAATCCTTCTCTCGTTCACACGTTTCAGGGAATTAAATCTTCATGCCACGTATCCTTCACTCCCGAAGACAAACGTCATTTCTAAACTCCTACTATGAAAAAACGGGAGAAAGTAAGATTTGTTGATGGTATTTTAGAGCAAGAAAATACGGAATAAGGGATGATTTTGCCTCCCCATTAACTCGGGCTTTGTGTAGCCTTTCAACAGCTCTATTGCAGGCAATTTACCGACAATATACTGGAAGTTAGAAACCTCTTCTAGTATGCTGTCATGTGGGTCAAACCACTACACCATATCAGGTTGAAATCTGTCTCGTTACACCCTACTATCTTATGCCACACTATCTTACACCCTTCCACTGTGCACCCCGTTATCCTATGCCATACTGTCTTACACCCTGCAATCTTATGCCACATTATCTTACACCCTACTATCTTATGCCTCACTGTTTTACACCCTGCCACTTTGCACCTCGCTATCTTATACCATATTGTCTTACACCCTGCTATCTTATGCTTCAATACCTTACACCCTGCCACTTCACATCCTGCTATCTTATGCTACATTGTCTTATTTACACCCTGCCACCTTACACCCACCCAACCCACACCTTGCTGCCATACACCCTCCCATCTTACACCCTACCAACTCTTTACACCATGCTAGCTCAACACCTGTGTTAATCTTACACCCTCTTGGTCAGTGTGTCCTGGAAGATATGTGGTACCCAATTTAAACGCTACCTCTACAAGGGAATGGAAGCAAATGCCTCGTTTGTATTTTCAGCACAAGGTAGTTGAATGACTTACTGCTTTAGTGTGTATAAACAGAATCGAAGTGGGGCAATGAATGAGGGAAATGTTTAGAATACCTAACAGGCAAATATGACGTGAAATGTATACATACACGTCCACAAAAGCTTGAGAGTAAACACCGTCAATGAAAGCACACACACACACACACACACACACACACACACGCTGCATACACAAAGCATCTGCAACACGAGGTGATGCGACCCTAAATTCATCTTATACAAGAACATGTTTACCATTTGGCCCGACCGGAGGAGTGTTTGGGGAGTGCAGTATTTTGTTGTGGTGTGTCTTGGGATGCGGCCTTTACGAGCCCTCGGCCTGTTTTATAGCCACAACTCCTTCTTCTTCTTGCCCAGGGCCGAGAGAATAACATTTCTGTTATATACTCCTTGTCTCTTTCTTTCGTTGGGTGTTCGCTCAGCTGTGTTGTGCAAACATCGACAGATGTTTACTCGTGGAGGTGGCATTGTTAATGACACTTTAGCTAACGAGTCGTGATTAAAATACGAGGATTTCTATTCATTTCCCCTTGACAATTCAAAAGGTAAGTCGTGTTTTTGTAAGGAATCAAGATACCAGCTCTTTTCAGCTCGTAAGGGTAGCTTTCTCAGGCCAGCTCGGGGCTGAGCCAACTCCTCCAGATCTACTGGACTTTTGCCGGGTTTTTCGAATAATCATAGACTGAGTGAGGCCAGTTTCGCAAACCCATTTAGATGGTGCCTGACCAGCTGGCAGACTTGAGTCACCACCAAAGGTCTAGCTTAGCTCTTTTCAACCACTGAGTGGGACCCAACTTGCCTAGCTGCTTCGAGACACCAAGTTGTTTGGAACCATTTGTCTTGCAAGAATCATCAAAGGCTCTGTGAAGTTTTCCGAGGAGACGGTGAGACAAGAGGCAAGGGTTATGGCCTCTAGTCGTGAGTCACCAGTGGCCAGGCCAGCAGCAGCTGTCTGGAGCCACAGAAGGACAAGTTAGAGGAGTAAGGGGGGAGGGTGGGTGCACGCGTGCACTGACTGTGTAATGGGAATCAGGACACAGCTAATTGCAGGACGTTAGTCTGTGTGTGAGAGTGTGTGGGACAGGGTAGGCGAGCTACTGGGTAGTCATGGTGGAGATATTCTATCTTCCCTCTTCCTTTAAGGGTGATTGATGAAGACTAAGGAGAGGCAGTGTTCTCATACATAACTCTCTCCAAACAACCCTTCGTAAAGGAAAACGTTTAAGTATAACACAGAAGTCTTTGTTACACAACTTGCGGTACTTTACGAAAGGACTGTAAACTTATATATCTCACATCTATTCGCACTGATTAGACGAAGTGGTAATTGATAAATGTGTCCTGTTGATAAGACTGTCCAGATGGAATATGTTGAAGAGATGTGACAACGTACAAAACGATTACTCAATCTGGAACTAATTCCTTTTCTTTAACTTCCAAATAAGCGAACGCGCGCGTTCGCTAAGTCACCTCACGTGTGACTCCCAGTTAGAATCCTTGGCCAGTCGCCCCTCAGACATGAAACTAAAGAAACTGGAGGATTGGAACACACACACCCACGTCCGCAAACACACCATTGCTTCCGAGTGAATTACCGTCTTCCAACAGGAACGAGTTGATGCATATTATGTTTCACCATTTCTGCATTTCCTTTTTTCATATCATTCGTTACTTTATATATCTCTATATATCTTACCATCTTCCAGTTTATCTAATCATGCTTTATTGCATCAATTTTTATGTAATGCATGTCTATATTTCACAGTTTGTTTCCCGTAGTTTCAGTTTGAAGACTGACTACACGAGGATTAACCGTTATGATATTGCTGTAATTTTAGAAACAGGTAAGCTGAGGATTTCCCTTCCTTCTCTCGTCTTTGCCTTTCCCTTGATACCTCCTTCTCTCCTCATACAGCTAAGCTGTGGACTTTTCATTCTTCTTTCGCCTTTTCCTTCTACCTTTAACAGTCGTGGCCACAACGCTTTAAAGATCTTTCTCTAACCCCCTTACCCGTCCTCTTCCTCACAAGGCAACGCACGCTCCTCATCACCACAAATCTACTCTCACATGAGCCTCATGACATCCTATTAGTCCTCATGAATCCCACCTAAAGCCCTCAATACAGTTCTCATGATCCAAACTGACACTTTCCCTCACATGGATCTCATGACTCAATCTACGATCATCAAGTCCCTCATGATCATTATAATCATACACAAATAGCTACTCACTGTCCTCATAACTTCACATATCTGACCCAACACGAATTTCATGACCAATATACGTCTTTATCCACATTCCTTCTTTTTCTCTTAAATGTCTATCCCAACAGACTTCTCTATACTCCATGGACTCTACTCTACACCTATGTTTCGACGCGCATATACCACAAAGGGAGTAAATCTAAAAAATTGATTACTGCTGTTCACACACACGTGCACGTGTGTGTGTGTGTGTGTGTGTGTGTGTGTGTGTGTGTGTGTGTGTGTGTGTGTGTGTGTGTGTGTGTGATTACTTTTGTGTGTTGATAGGAGAGTGGTTTACGCTCATGTTGCCGTGTGTCTTAGCCTAGTCTACATATCTTGATTCCAGTGTGTGTGTGTGTGTGTGTGTGTGTGTGTGTGTGTGTGTGTGTGTGTGTGTGTGTGTGTGTAAACGCACACACTCACACCGCAGCGTAAGCTCTAACGTGTTTGTGTGTAGGGAAGTGAGTTTATAACCATTATCTCAATGGGTATAACTTGTGGTGTGTTAGACAAACGGCAGAAAGCGCGCCAATGAGTTCCCTTGGTTCTCTTGTGGTCAAAGCCCAGGAAAACACGCAGTGACCCTTCACCTCTGGAACACTTTATCTTGATTCATGGCTTGTTGTCCTCGTATTCCTCCCCCTTCCAGCATAATCTAGAGCTTGATAGCTTCCCAGGGACACTCTCGACTTACAGTATGAGTTAGAGGGAATATAGATTCAAACACTGGGTCATGTGGCATTCAGTACGATTACCTAAGAACACTAGAGGTGTAGATTCTTTCAGAAGTCTTAAAAAACTGTTCTAACAGTTACTTTTAATTCTGGTTGCTCGGATGTCCCATTTTCAAGCATATAACCCAGCAAAATATGTAGTTACCCTCACACCATTGTGCCTATCAGCTCAGCCATTACTCATTGGCATCATTCCATTATTTTCTCTGTCTCGCTGCACCATTATAGGTTATTCATATCCTGGGAAGGACTATCATCGTACAGCATCATCGTTGGGTGTCTTCTATCACGCCCCAAGCACCATCAGCTAGTCCCAGGTGTAACTCGTCATTCCCATGTACGACATAACAAGCCAGTCTCATTCGTCGTTTTTACGAAGATAATCCATCAGTTTCAGGCACCGTCCATCGGCACAGTGTCGTACTTCGCTTCTGGAGACTTCTTAAGTCAATTCAGCAGTCGAAGATATGAAGCAGATGTTCTTAGAATTTCGCAGCTACAGATACTTAATTTTGCCCAACAGCATTTGCGCTTCCTTAAACCCCAGTTACATCCATGAATTGCTTACCCATCTTTTAAGATTATTCAGCTGATTTACATACGTTCTCATGCCTGAATATTTGTATCAACCATTAGGCTCAATCGCGAGCCATTAGCTTTAATGAGCCAGCTCATTAATTTCTCTATTCAGACCCCGAAGGAGTCTACATTTCCTTACTGCTGGAAGTAGGGCCGTTCTATCCTGTAAGTAACCTTCAGAAAAGTCCTAGTGTTTGAGGATCGGTCCGTCTCTGTTTTATGATGCTTGTTGGTAACATTTCATCACTAATAGTAACCCCAAGAACGTTTCCTGCCCCGCGGGGCAGCATACCTCATGCATGTGGGCGTCGTATTCGAAATGTTCGTCCGCCCCCAGGAAAGAGTTTCTTGCCTCGGATAGCTCCCTTCTGGCCACTTGGTCGTCAACCAGAACATACGACCTGCCAATCCAGCCTCTCTCGTCCCCTCGGTGAGGAAGGTATCAGCTCACACGACGAAAAATACGGCTACGGATGAGCTCATATCAGTCTCAGCTGCTGGCTGACCAGACCTTGAGGGTGTGATGGGGTAATATATTCAGTGACATATGTAAAGAAAATGATAAAATCCAGGGAAAATATATCCTTGAGAAAGACACTAGCTTTTGACTTCATCAGAGGCTTTATATATCAGCAAGTTTCAACCAGCTGGAATTCAGTGAAGTCAAAAGGGGCAACATTATGATGTAATCAAGGAAATTTAACTAATGTAATTATGCCGTCAGGAAGCAAATGAAGAGAATTACTTTTTCCATGTTAATAATGTCAGTCAGTAAACGTACAGTGATATTCTTTTGTCTTGTGATGAATGATGAGAGAGAGAGAGAGAGAGAGAGAGAGAGAGAGAGAGAGAGAGAGAGAGAGAGAGAGAGAGAGAGACCCGTCCTTCACCTTTAAGAGGACGCGGCTGTCGAGGGCAGATGGTCAGCTATATATTTCTGGATGACTTGGACAGTGACCATCGTCGCCTAGAGAGAGAGAGAGAGAGAGAGAGAGAGAGAGAGAGAGAGAGAGAGAGAGAGAGAGAGAGAGAGAGAGAGAAAGGGGAGACGAGTGTTGGAAGACGCGAGGGGGGGGAACTTTTGAAGCCTTTGTGAGTGATGTGGTGGAGAGAATGTGTCACCGGAATCCTACAGAAGCGTATATGAATCCGGTAACCATAATGACAAAAAAAAAAGCTAGAATTACTTTATAATCATGTATAAGATAACTCACCTATCAGTGGAAACTGCTCAAGGCTGAATAGCTATACTGCCACAAAATTAAGGTGATGTCTTCACTCCCTTGCTCTTATACTCCCTTCTGTAGAACCCATCCATACACCCTCGTTAACAATTACGTTGCCCTCGTCACCTCCCTCGGCTCCTGAGACCTTTTAATCAGCTCCAGAGACCTCTCCTCCTTAGCTTCCTGAGGATCTTATACCACAGACCCCCAAAGAATCCTGTACCTCAGCGCCTGGAGATCTTTCCCACTCAAACCCCTGAAACCCTCTCTACCTAAGGCACTGTGAGACCTCTTCTATCTCAACACTTGGGTCTTCTCTCTCTCTCTCTCTCTCTCTCTCTCTCTCTCTCTCTCTCTCTCTCTCTCTCTCTCTCTCTCTCTCTCTCTCTCTCTCTCCTCTCTCTCTCTCTCTCTCTCTCTCTCTCTCTCTCTCTCTCTCTCTCTCTCTCTCTCAATCCCACTCCTCATCAAATATTGCTCAGTTGTCTGAAACCCGGCGCTCGCGCTCTGATGACACAAAGTCAATACTGGGGTGCATTTATTGATCAGCTCTGAGAATAAGTCTATTGTTTCTGGCCCGCAGTGCATGCATCACCGTGAGACAGAGGGACTGGCGAAGGATGATGGTATATAATGTAACAAAAGCCTGTCTGTCTGTCTGTCTGTCTCAATAGCAGGTGCCAGGCATGGTACCACTGACCATGGGGTACTACAACCTCGATATATGGGGTGGGTGGGGGTTATGTGGCGGCGACGTAGTGAATCAGCGTACCATAGGTTATAGACACACACACACACACACACACACACACACACACACACACACAGCTTACGCCAGGTACCCGTCTGTCGACCGACCTCAAAGGGAAGGATGAACTGCGAGCGTTTTGACCTGCTAGGGATTCGAACCTCAGCCCGTTACACAGGTGAATCGCAGCGCTAATCACCCACTTACATTGAGTTGCTTGTCCTGTTTGAATGATGCTGTTAAGTTCTCTGTTGTGAATGCTCTGTTACTTCTAGCTACGCTGCTACTTATTATAAATATAAGTAACTTTACATTTTCCAAGTACCATAGGATAAGAGCAACACGACACATAATAATCCTCAAATATTATGATCATCGGTGCAGTCTAGCAGCTACTGACCCAAGACCCGCTCCCTCACCCACACCCTCCCCAACACACGTTGCGATCTCCCCACTACTAACCTACTCCCCCTCTGTCGCCTCCCCACCACTAACCTACTCCCCCTCTGTCGCCTCCCCACCACTAACCTACTCCCCCTCTGTCGCCTCCCCACCACTAACCTACTCCCCTCTGACGTCACCCCCGAGTCCAACTACCTCACTACATCGTAAATTCCCGCCATTATTCCCCTCACGACCACCCCACCTCCTAATTCTACCTCCTGCTGGCACATCCCTCAGTCTCCCTCAGGCTCGTCTAATTAAAACTCTTACCTCTCTCTCTCTCTCTCTCTCTCTCTCTCTCTCTCTCTCTCTCTCTCTCTCTCTCTCTCTCTCTCTCTCTCTCTCTCTCTCTCTCTCTCTCTCTCTCTCTCTCTCTCTCTCTCTCTCTCTCTCTCTCTCTCCCAGATACAGATATCACCGAGCGCCTCATCTGCATGCTCTTAGGATAGTTCCGGCCTATGCTAAAGATAACCGGAACTTTCTATTCTTCCCCCCTCGGTCGAGCAATCTTCTCCTCCATCCTCAAAGATAAGACTTCAAACTCATCATTCAGGTAGATAAGAGAAGACAATGGGACAGCTGGACAATTGCTTAAACGTCGGGGCGAGGATGTGAGCACCTTAACTGGCAAATGATCCAGACTTTAGCAAATAGCAAAAGGAAATTCAAAAG